>NW_018734478.1:0-26099 GCF_002204515.2 Aedes aegypti
GAATGTCAAAAATTATTTTTTTGGGAATTGTTGTGGTAATTCCTCGGAATAAGTTTTGAAAGAAACCGAGAAACGGTGCCTGTTAATCTTGACATAAACTCTTCTGCAAAGTAAAAATGAGGCGTTTTTAAGTTTTTTTTTTCGCGGAGTAAAAATTGAACTTAGAATTTACATCACAAATCCTCAAATGATTTCAAATCCTTAAGGTGAAGATGAATCGAAGCCAAAATTCAAATTTTCAAGAGCACGGATCTGGAGAACAGAACATCCGTTCAAGCTGAAAACTTAATCGATTCGTGACTAGCTGGTGGTGACCAATCGATAATGTTTTCAGCTCAAACGGATATTTGGTTCTTCAGATCCGTGCTCTTGAAAATTTGAACTTTGGCTTCGATTCATCTTCACCTTAAAAGGGAGCCGGATCCTATTCTTGGCACTTTTGATTCACTTCGACAGTGGAGTTTTTCGAAAGCTACTGAGCTCATATTTGGCCATAATATTCGTCGTATTGAAGTGCTTTTGTTTGCAAGGTTAAAGACAATTCGGCCGAGAAAAACCTTCCATGTCAAAGTGAATCACACAAGAGCCCAAGTAGCTTTGCACCTACGAAATTACCCTCTGTTGTGTTTTGGGTCGCATCTTCTTCGTTCGTTTCTGCTTGGTATTTTTTCACTCCCTAACAAAGAAGTTATTCTAGAGCATGTCCACATACTTTGGTGATGTTCAGGAGTATTATCAAGCTTGCTGCCTGGATGAAATGAAAACCCAAGGTGATTTCGTCATAGCTTTTAGGAATACTTTTTAAAGACACGGACACGTTAATGCTTCCAGTGGACGATTATGTCCTTTGAAGGAAGCACCACACTAGAACAACGGAATAGCATGCAACGCCCCAGTGGCACAGTCGAAACACATTTTTGACGAAAAAATTTTCCGGACTGAAGCGGGAATCGAACCCATACTCCTTGACTCGATGCGGCTTAATGCTTGGTAACACTAACCGCACGGCCACGAAGCCCACAAGAAAGATTCATATTTTTTGTAGGAATTTCTGCAAGAACCTTTCTAAAAAAAATGAGAATCGTTGAAGTGTTTTGATACGATCAAATTCTTGTGGAACCCGTTGAACACTCTTCAAGAATTTAATAGATGAACCTCTGAAGGAATTCTGCAGGATCTTTCTTTTTGAGCAATGATCGAGAACAATTCTTTGATGAACTCTTAAAAGGCTTGGACAACTTTTTTGCACTCTTAGCTCATATATATTTACTCAATTGTCAATTCCCAAAAATTGAGAAATTTAAAATCCAACTGTTTCGTAAAGGCAAAATTATCGGATGCTAAATCTGAGTATTTTGGATTAATTCGATCATTGTGCTGAACTCAGGTTTAGTAACCAAGTTCCAATAATATATTCGAAACTTTGTTGAATATCCTTGTGAGATTCCCAGAGAGAATCTCACAGAATCCTCATATAATTGTCATCAATATCCACTTAGTATTCTTATTGAATTATTCATGATTCTAATCATAATTCATCAAAATCATCGCAAGATTCTCCTCAAAATTCTTCAGAATTCTCTTGGGATTCTCATCAAAACTCTCATCAGAGATCATCTCTTGGGATGCTTGCTAGAAACCACGTAAAAATCAGAAATCTTCAGAATCCTTTCAAAGTTCTCAGTAGAGTCCTCTCTCGATTCTCATCAGAATGCTTTCAGGATTTCTTTCAGCATCGATACCGAATTCTCATCGGAATCGTTCCAGGAATCTTATCAGAATCGTTCTAGGATTCTCATCAGAATCCTTCCAGGATACTCATCAGAATCGTTCCAGAATGAATCCTTTCATGATTCTCATCAAACCCTTCCCATTTTTTTCAGAATATTATCAGGATACTCATCAGAATCCTTCCCGGATAAATCAAGCGTGTGCTAGAATGAGGGCTTAAGTTGCATGATCGATCCTTTCTTTTGTGAATAAAGAAAACCATCCAGCCACCAAAAGACGCCGCACCGAGGACCGTGCTTTGGGGGGCGCATCCATCCTCCGTCAGTATCATATCCTCTTCGAAGGCAGCTAGCCTCAAACGACTCAGGAACACAGCAAAAAGACTAACAACAAAGCACTTTCCTACCTGCTCGGTGTGAGAGTAAAAGGGTAGAAGAGATTGAAAATAGATATAAATATATTAATTAAATATATATAGATTAGTTGGAAATAGATCTGTATCGGTAAAGAAGCTACAGATGAACTATGATTCCGGCACAGTGGTGGCCACGAGCACAGAGTGCCTTTCAAATAAACATAAGGAAAAACAAAACTTGCATCTTGTCACTTTTATTTACAGAAGGAGAGGATCGATGAAGAGAAATCGATCATGCGACTTACACTCTAATTCTAGCACACACTTGAAATATTACCAACAGAATTTGTATTAAATTCATCCAGTATTCTGATTAGATCCTAAATTTTCATCAGAAATCTTTTTTTTTATTTTTTCAGAATTTTTGCTGGATTTTTATTTACGATTCTTTCCAAACTTTCTGAGATTCTCATCGTAAACATTGCTGAAATCTCTTCTGAAATTTAAGGATTCTCATTATAATATTATCAGAATTCCCACCAGAATCCTGCCAGGATTTGCATCAGAATGCTTCCAGTATTGTCACCAGAAACTGCACAAGACTTTTATCCGAAATATTCCAGGGCTCAGGGTTCCAGAGATTTCATCAGAAATCTTCCAGGGAAGTTATCAGCAACCTTCTAGGGATTTCATTAGAAGCCTTCTAGGATTCTTATCAGGACCCATTCAAGATTCTCATCAGCTTTCACCAGGACGCCGATTAGAATCCTTTCAGGATTCTTATTGAAATTGTTAAGGTTTCCTACAAGCACCCTCCCAGTATAACAGGAATTCAAAAAACTAAGCTTTGATCTTCGGACATCAAAAAGTACAACTTTGTTACTAAACTTTTTTACCCAAGCTTTTGCTTATTCAACTTTATTATTTGCTTTTTTTAGTAATAAAATTTGTTGACTGAAAATTGAACAATAAATTGTAATTTAATTTTATCAGTGTTGATGACTATGACCGTGGTCATCATGTATAGAACAAGCGGACAATGCTGTATCGTGTCAGCACCGAGGAGGAAGCTCCTCTAGCACGATGTAATTAGCGCAACCCTGGTTAAGTGGCCTACCGTAGACCAACCAGGACAGACAAAAGTAGAGCAAACGGATTGATTTTACGGCAACAGACCCGCCTACTAATAATGGACAACGATTGGAAAGTCGGATCTTGGAATGTGAGAATTTTGAATGAATTCGCGCGTATAGGGCTATTGGTTCGTAAACTGCGGAATGTTGTCGTGAACGTGGCAGCTATCCAGGAAATAAGCTGGCCGAAAACCGGAGAACGTGAATTACGAGCGGTGGATCCCATCGCCAACACTGCATTCAAGTATCACATCTACTACAGCGGCGGCAACGGAGCCGAACATGGCGTTTGCTTCATAGTGATTGGGAAGCAGATGAAGCGAGTTATTGGATGGAAACCGGTCAGCGACCGAATCTGTGTGTGTTGAGAATGAAAGGCAAATTCTTCAACTACAGCCTGATCAGAATTTATGCGCCAACGAGCGATGAGCCCGATGAAATTAAGGTTCTATGAGAGTTCTATTAGATAAGGCCTACGGAGAGTGCCCAAAACAAGATGTCAAGACAGTCATCGGCGACACGAATGCGGACCGAATACTTCTTCCGACCCGTCATTGGAACGGAAAGCCTCCTTTCCGTTACCAATGATAGTGGTGGCCCGCGACTTGTAACCTTCTAGATGTTCCGGATGCCAGGATCTTCCGAGGCCCTAATATCGACTTTTTGTAGCTAAAATTTGAGCACGGTTATCCAGCGTCACGAGTTCCAGAACTAACAGAACAATGCACTTCAATATCCAACGTTTGTCGACTGATGGTGTAGCTGCACAGTACCGCTAGCAGCTAAACGAGCAGTTGGGTAGAATCTACGTTTCTGGAGATGTCGACAGCCTGTGGGACAATACCCACGAAGCTGTTACAACAACGGTTTCGATGAAGAGTGCCAGAGAGTGACAGACACGAAGAATGCCATCAAAAGTATGCTTGGGGCCGGTACCCGACAGAACAGAGAGCGATACATGGTAGCAAGAGTCGAAAAAAAGCGAATCGCAGAAAAAAATGCAGCACGAAGAAAGTGTGGTAGCTGAAGCTCAATTGATGAAACGAAACGGAGAATTGTGCTCGCTATGTGCAATGATCGGGAAAGGATCACAGCTTCTGTGAGGAATTTGCTGAGAAGTTGAGAAGGGTCTATAAGCTCTCGAAAGGTGTCAACCAAGAAAAGTGCCAGGAATGTATTGCCGATATACGTAAGACTTACTATGGACATCATTGTGCTCTCTCTGTGATCCCTCCAAACGTCAAAAATGTGCTCCTCAGCGTTTCACAGAAGATCACAACAAGTATCTATCAAAGATCTCATTAGGAATTCGATAAGGTTTATTCAACGATTCTGCTAGTAGTTTGGCACGAAGTTCTTAAATGATCTATGATGACAGAAATCAATTTTGCCTAAAATCTCTGAAAATAACACGACGAGTATACCAAAGGTCCGAACAGAATTATGTCATAGATTGAATGTAATACGATAATATTACACAACACAAAATTAAGTAATCTAGGTACCTCTTAAACTTCTGTAAAAAATAATAATGTACCTAATTAGTAAATAACTAATAATCTGTGGAAAAACATGCCAAGAATCTTTTCTCAGGAATCTGTCAAGAGGCTTGCCAGGAGTACGTCTCAGATCTTGCCATGAAGATTTTTGGCATCATACTACAAATCAACAAAGGTTCTTGCCTTGAGTCTAGAAAGGATATTACAGATAACTCTCCCTTACTCGATATTCCGTATCTCGATATCGAGTTAGAGAACCATAGTAAAAATTGGTTTTCATGGCTAACTCGATGGTCCCTTGGATCGCAGTTGCACTGCTTTTGTGTTCTGTAACTCGATACCTCCCTAACTCGATGGTCCCTTCAATATCGAGTAAGGGAGAGATGACTGTAGTATCAAATATCACTTTAGACGAATGGTATCGAAGTCTAGTCTACATCACCCTAATGGGCATGTTGCAGAACTGGCTGTATAGAGAGCTCCCGATCAAATGTGTGAGTTTGGCTGGGTCCCCTCTGCTGCGCGTGCCGAGTATGTGCGCACCCTATTGAGGTTAGACGTAAACAAAATCTCTAGCAATTCGGCGAATGTTGTTAGGGAAAATTGCTCGAGTGTGTTTATGATTGTTGGCGTGCACCAGGCAACCGAAATACCCGGGAATGGTATCGAAAACGCCACGTGACAAGGTAGATAGCGTGCATTCTATCCGCTGGGTGGATCGACCAATCGCGTGGCTGATCAGATGGCAAGGTATGCCGTTGCTCATATGAACGGTGATGAACTATTTGCCAGTATGGAACTTCGAACGGGGGGACCACGTGCAGTGATTCGCGAAGGAACACCGAAACATTTGACTACCAGGAGGGACCCCTCGATCGGATTCATCAATGAAAATTCCGTATCTCAATCGCGAAATGTCGATGGCGCGCTCGATTGTGTGGGTGTTTTTCAATATTTTTCCACCCATTTCTTTTTCAAACTGGGGAAATCACTTTCCGTGTTCGGTTTTTGCTGTCGTTGTCTTCGACGCAGCCATCATCGCTGTTTGTGGTGTGACTTTTACCGACGCCCACATGATGATAGATGGGTCTTTCGTGACTTATTGTGTGGAGGGGCGATTGCAATGCTATACAATGTTGAGTGCAGTATCATTTTACTGTAACTTTTCCAAAGTTTTTTTTTTTTCAATAAAAAAAAAAAATCTAACTATAGTTCTTTATAAAACTATTACTTTTCTGTAAAGATCTTCTACAATTTTTGTATATCAGAGGGCTATAGACGTACACCTTCTATATGAGTAAAGCAACACATGATGTTCCAATTGGAACGTAATCACAACGTATGAAGAAGAAAAGAAGAACATGCTAATAGAACGACGAACCCCGTCATATTATCATAAGTGTATATCGCAGCTCAGGAATGCCATTATGCATGGTGTGCTACACCCTTTGTGAAGATAGATGTATGGTTAAATTGTCTGAGAGTTTGTCACGCTCATAAAGGTTATGCTCCAGTCAAGTACAGCGTGTTGGTGGTATGAGGTGTAGTTTTAGGACTTTCAATATAGGGTGTGTTCGACAAAACATAAAATTTCCCAAGTTCAATTCATTCCTAATGTTTGAAGAACATTAAGTTTTTAAGAGCACAAATCTATGAAGCCAAAAAGTGCTTTGCGCTGAAAAATTCTCGCATATTTTATGATCTTGCTCTAAAAGTCATTGGTAACCAAGTGTATAGCTCGCAGTTATCAAGCAAAAACATGGAATAAAGGCCATCAACATTGGAGATAGAGGAGCTTCTCTTCTTCATCGTTGCATTGTTGAATAACGTGTAAATCCATTCGTTTACTCAGTAACAACAAGATACACGGGGACGGACCTGGTGTAGGGGTTAGAACACACGCCTCTCACGCCGAGGACCTGGGATCGAATCCCATCCCCGAGATAGTCACTAAAAATTTCAGTAGTGACGACTTCCTTCGGAAGGGAAGTAAAGCCGTTGGTCCCGAGATGAACTAGCCCAAGGCTAAAAATCTCGTTAATAAAGATAGAAAAAAAAAAAAAAAAAAAAAACAAGATACTCATTTGGTTGCCAATGGCTTTTAGGGCGAGATCATAAATTAAACGAGAATTGATTAAATTTCATGTCTTCATAATAAATATAATAATTGTACAATAATAATGTATGTCACCTTCTAGAAGTGCACCCTGTAGGTGATTCCTGTTCAACCCACATGCGAGTTCAATAAATTAGCATGTTTATTCTAACGTACTCCTGTGACCTAACAACTACCTACAACAGCCGTCGTAACTCATAAATGATATGAGGACTGCATTGAACTTCACTCGCGGTGTTTCACAAAATGGGTGAACCCCTTCGAATTAGAATTTACCCAGTGGAGTCTTGGTAATCCATACTCTTGACTTGGATAGCACACGAACAACGTTCGTTATGATTGGGAGGCGAATAAAACTTTCAAACAGCTGGGTTGACAAACTTTGCAGACATGTTTCCGGCTTGGGATTGTTTGTTCAAGGGGGAAATTACCTAATAGGACAATTTTGCCTGCTTTCTTGCATGTGGACAACGAGTTTATGTTGATCCTGTTGAAGTGCAATTATATGAAACATGTTGACGAATGCGGTTTATGTTTATAATTGTGTTTACTGCTTTTAATCGCAATTGCTTCATACTATGTCCCGGTACTTCCGTTTCTTGATTTACTTACTGACGGTACTTGGTACCTTATGACAGCAATTATCTTATGATGTGCTTTGTTATGGGATTGGGGTGATATGTTTTCCATTGGAGTGATGAATATGTTTCTTGTGCATGGAACTATTGTTTTAAGTGTGATAGGCAAAAGAAAGGCTTCATTTTTCATTTTAAAGAAAATTGAATTTCTCAATTGGACATTAGCTTGAAGCCCTTTTGAAAATTATCTAAAATTAAAAAAAAAAAACCTCAAAACCTCCCCTCCTGTATTGAAAGAGGAAAACAAATGATTACTAACTAACTGCGAAAAAGTTTAAAAACTTGCTATGCAGTTTGAAAGCGCGCACAATTTTAATTTAGGACTCACTAGTCTGATTGAAAATCAAGTTACTCAGGATTTCGAGAGCATTTTCAATTAAGAGAACGTTTTAAATCTTTTAATCAATTCTTGGTGACTGATTTTAAGGAAGTGAGATCTATTACTAAAAAAAATAATATAAAAGTACCTGGCGTAGATGGATTTTTTTCTTACATTCTCATCAATAAACTTTCAGAGAGTAGCTTACCATTCTTGGTTGATATATTTAGCCAATGTTTTCAGTTGGCCTATTTTCCTGACAAATGGAAAAATGACAAGCTCCTGTCGAAACTTCTAGCTACCGTCCAATCAGCAAGCTCTCCTCCATCAGTAAACGTTTTGAAAAAGTTATTTTGAACAGAATGATGGTCCACGAAAATTATTTTTTTTTGCCAATTAACAGTTTGGATTCCGACTTGGATATCCGACTACTCATCAACTTTTAAGTATTAAATTCATTCCAACAAATCTGAAGGTTATTAAACTGGTTTTGCTCTTCTGCTCATCTTTGTCTTTCTTCTTTTCTTGCATAGAAAATTCATTCGACAGTGTTTGGCATGAAGGTATTGACGTATGAATTACCTCAGGGAAGCCATAAATCTTTGTTTGGGGATGACACTGGCCTCTCCGCGAAACGACGGAACCTGCTTGTCATCTATAGTAGACTGCAAAAAAGTTTTGATATTTTTTCTTCATACTGTGCTGTACCAATATGGACTAGCTTTTGTAATAGCAGGAAGAAAGCTCTGCAGAGGATTCAAACTAAAATTTTGAAAATGATTCTGATGCTCCCTCCCTGGTGTAGTAATGTACTAATGTACTAATGAGTTACATAGAATATCCAATATTGAAACATTGGAACAAATGTTGAATAAAATTATAAAGTATTTTAGAAAAAAATCGTTGCATCTTTCTATTGCCAAGACTAATGAGTTATATATTTAAGTTAGTTTTTTAGTCTTATAAGTATGTGAAATCAACTCACCTGTAAAAATTCTGAATTGCTACGGAAAATGAAATGTAAAATGTTGTTAACAAAATGTTAATGAAACCTTTATTTAGTTTTACCAAATTAGGATGATAGTGTTTTCTAACACAGAACACTAGATATAAGAAATGAATGTAATGTTTAAAATTATCTAACCCTTTCATTACCAACCCCCCAAAACGTCAGTTGAAAATAAAAACACGATTTGGGCTGTAACTTTTTTGTTTTTCGATATTTTCAAACTAGTGGATATCCTTCTAGTCTGAGGGCTTGGTCAGAATGGTTTTGGAGTTATTCCGGAATCAAAAAGACCAGTTTCAAGAAAGTGGATTTGCATTATGAAATCAGCTGAGTTATTACAGTAATTAGATCTATAACGATGGGTATCGGCGCGGATCGCAATTTCCGGATTTCCAGGGAGTCGGTTTCGGAGACATTTTTTTTTGAAGTGAGTAAATACTATCATACGACATATCAAACTCCATGATATTTCAAATGATTGCATGTTATGACACACAGAAAGAAAAATCCATGTAAATTCCAGCGTAAAATCATGCACATGAAGGGGTCATCCGCAAACAATCAATTGCCGAATCGCTGCTTGATGCAATGTCGAGAAGAGATGTCGGTTTTTGAGCATTTGATGAATCCAATTGGTAATCATTGTAGGTAACCCATGGTTTCGTGCAGCTTCCAATATGGTATCGAAAGACTCGTTATCAAAGGCACTCTCAATATCCAAGAAAACACCCAAGCAGAATTGCTTCTGAGCGAATGCTTTCTCGATATCGTATTCAACTTTGTGTAAAAAAATCACTGTGGACTTTTCAGATTGGTAAGCATGTTGATTCACATGAAGAGACATGTTTGCCAAATAAACACCACGGATGTGTTGATCGATAATGCGTTCTAGACATTTCAGAAGAAAATAGGTAAGACTGATTAGTCTAAAACTTTTCGCTGCCTCATACGATGCACGTCTTTTTTTCGCGGTAAACTTCACAGTAATATCACGCCAGGATCTGGGAATATACCCGGCAGCAAAACAGCTTTCAAGTAGCTTTTTCGAAACATGTTTGATAAACTCAAATCCCTTTTTGAGCAGAACAGGATGAATCCCATCTGCTCCTGGAGATTTGAAAGGAGCAAAACTATTAAGTGCCCATTGAATCGATTCAGTAGTTACGATACTGCGAGCCAAAGCCAAAGACTCGTAACTACATGAAAAGACATTTGGTTCATCCATAGATGCTATGTCCACCCATCCGGAGAAATGTGTAGAATAATGTGGGGCAAAAGTTCGAGTGAGACAAGAGTTTCTTTTTAAGATTTCTAACTCAATTCAAAACAAAACTTATAAATCTCGCATAATTTGTGATCTCGCCCTAAAAGCCATTGGTAATCGAGTGTGTAGCTCCTTGTTGCTAAGCAAATGAATTGACCAGGATGAAAACTATCACTACTTGGAGATAGATAAGGATCTTTTCTTCATCGTAGCATTGTTGAATAACGTGTAAATCCATTCGTTTGCTCAGTAGCAACAAGCTACACACTTGGTCACCAATAGCTTTTAGGGCGAGATCACAAGTTATGCGAGAAATGTTATGGTGGTTCGGATGCTATTCAAGTAAGAGACTTTCACTCCAAATTCTATTAAAATCGGTTGGGATTTGGAATAGTTATGGCTATTTGTTGTTTTTCGCCTTGAATATTGTAATTTTTGGGAGTAGTGTTTGATCCTTTGCTCGCATCACTTGCTTCTGCGGGGGCGGGTGATGTGAGCAGGATTAATCGTGTAGCGCGTCTCTCGCGTGGCATGATAAAATAGTGTCGCGGATCGCGAAGCAGGTTAGTAGTGTTTGGTCCTTTGCTCGCGTCACTTGCTTCTGCGGGGGCGGGTGATGTGAGCAGGATCAATCGTGTTGCGCGTCGCTCGCGTGGCATGATTAATTAGTGGCGCGGATCGCGAAGTAGGTAGTAGTGTTTGATCTTTTGCTCGCGTCAAATTATTTATCATGGTCTAATCGCTTATCAAAGTGAATCCTGTGGCCCAACGATCCTCCCCATTAACAAACATCCCTCCCAGTAACCTTTGTGGAGATGCAGAGGCAAACACGGTCTCCAAATAGCAAAGGTTACACACTAACATTCCTTCCTCCAATCCCACCTGACTGCAAGGACGTGGCCAGCGCCGTTATTGACATTGTACAAATAGAGGCACTGAATTATGCACACTGAAGAAGATTATGGCCAATCCCAGCCAAACTTCTAGTTGATTCTTTGTGCATTTTCACTGATTTCGGTCAATCACGGAATAGCAACCATTGATATGTGTAGTCAGTCTAAGCTAAGCTAAGATAAGCTTGAATATTGTAATTTTTGGTCAAACTTTCGTAGCATTGAACCAAATAAAATAACATATTTTTTAATAAAATATTAGTAAGGTCGATTCTAGGCCTACCATAAGGATGCGTTGAGGTGTATTAGTTTTTGCATAAATGCTTGAACACAATTTTTGGCTCATAGTGGGGCAAAAGTTTGAATCAGCGGGGCAAAAGTTCGACTCATGTAAAAACTCACGGAGAAATTGGCAAATTGCCTAAACCCACATATTATCTTCAAATTTAGCGAAATTTGCCTGATCGTGCAAAAAATGTTACCAAAATTTTACATTTTCACTCAGTTTTGCGAAAAACTGCTATTTTTTGGGTATATTACAATTAATTCTGTTTTGGGAAATTTTTTGATGAAAATTTAGTGTGTATTTTTCGGCAAACATAAGTTTAAGGCTGATATAAAGTATGCCTGTTATGAAAGTATCAATATTTTGTGTTTCTGCTAGGGAACTTTTGCCCCAAACTAGATTCGCACTCTTGCCCCACCTCCCGAGGAGGAAAAAATTACTCGCAATAACTTATGCATAGCATATCTTGGTATCATACCATAATTGGGTATTGTTCAGTAGTCAATACCTCATTTTGGTATTATAATGGTATTAAAAAAAAAAATGTTTAAAACAATTAAAAATAAATACTTCATTTTGGTATTCGATAGCTATTGAGGACTGTAATAGTAGTTCAATACCTCCAGAACTACTATTGAAAAATTTCACTTTTATATGAAAATCCATCATGTATTATTTAGGTATTACAATACCTAATCTAATTATAAGCTTGGTATTTCTAGAATATGCAGAAGGTATTATTTGAGATATTTTACCTCTTATGCAGGGTTCAATCATACCTCATTCAGGTTGTAAGTATTTGGAATTATCTGGTATGGAATATCTCAATTTGGTATTCAGTAGTTATTTTCTTCTGCTCAGGCTGTGGGGCCAAATTTCGTTTAAGACAATCAATTTTGAAAATATTATAACTAAAAGTGGGTAAATATTTGATCAGTAGTTTGTTCAGCAAAATTATAGCCAATATGTTGAAGGTTTACTGTATAGTATTTATTTTGTTTCAGTTGGTATTGTTTGTCTGGAAACTTAGATGACACCACTAAGGTCGAACTTTTGCCCCACCTATTGAATAAACATTCTAAAACATCTTCATTAGAAGAAGTGAAATCACCATTAGGTAAGCGAATTTCGTTCACTTGGAAATCCTTAGATTTTGCAAGGATTTTGTTCAGCCGACTAACTTCACTCAATCTGGACATTTGTATGAAGATTTTTCCAGCCGGATCGTTCAGCAGAACGAAGAGCCTTCTTGTAAGCCTTGCGAGCCGACTTGAACTTTTACATTGTTTCCTAAGTGTAGTCAGATCGAAATCGAAATTCCAACATGCGGTCCCACTTGTAGTCTTCACAAACCGCAAAGGACATGCTTCTTCAAAAGCTTCCATAATGTAGGATGTTGTAGTATCAACAACGGCATCATCAAAATCACTTGGATTTCCAATGGATGGAGAATATCCATGAAGTTTGGTCGCAAACAATTCAATATAGATTTCCCATTTTGTTGACCGGGGCTTCCTAAAACGCAAAGTCTGCGAAGTTACATTCGAATGTTCATAGAAGGTGTAGCGATGATTAGATAATGATTCTTCATCTGATACATGCCAATTCGTCAATTCGTGACTGATTCTATTTGAGCAGAGCGTTGTCTAACACTTCTGCTGTAGTATATACCACGAAGGTTGGGTAATTTCCTATAATTAGTAATCCAAGATCTGTACTACGAAAGAGTTCCATCAGACAGGAGCTTTTTAATTTAATATCTGTGCTGCCCTAGATAATGTGATGAGCTTTTGCGGAAGGCCTTTTGCTACACAGTGTACGACAACTCGTTTGAAATCATCCGTTGGGGATGGTTCGTTATGTAGGGTCGATGTACCAACAGCCGCAAAGCTAAGAACAAATATTCGTATACAATCGAAAAATAACGCGTGCGTCATTATTTTTACATCATCTGAAAGCTTTTTATCTTGGTTTTGTAAGAAAAATATTAAAAAATTCCGAAAACTCATATGTCTGTATTTATTATCGCTTGTGCCGCTAAAGGAACACATGTGCCTATAGTAGCACTATTTCTAATTTCTGTTCCTATAGTAGCACTAGCATCACGGCGTTGACAAAATACAAATCAAAACCATATGTTTACAAAACTATTATATTTTTCCTTTAAAGTGTGGATCAAAAGCTTTTGTTTGATGTAAAAAAAGTTCTTAATTCATCGATAATTTCGTATATTAAAAAATATTTTCTCTCAGTAGTGCTACTATAGGAAAAATAGGTTTACTATAGGCGCAAGGGAGCTCAAATTTTGAGCAAAACTAATTATTTCGATCAATTTTGATCAAAATCAAGCTGTGTATCAACGGTACTTAGGTAAATAGCTTCTGACCTTCACGTCAAAAAATATTTTGAAACGATTTATTGCGAAACGGCCGTGAAAAGCCACTAGTGCGACTATAGGGGACTGTCTACTAAGGGAACACTGACCCTAGTAAATAAACCGAACAATAGACGTATTTCGTATTTAGGTCACCAACAGAAACATCGATTGTAAAGCACATACATCTCTGGTTATCAAGTCAAAAATGAATGTAGCAACGATTGCTTTATTTACGAGCACGCACGCACGAGGCATGACACGCGAGTTTGCCATTTCATTTTTGCTGAAAGCAGAAAAAACTGGGTTCACAAGGTTACCTGGTAGTTTCCCTTACGAAAGTAAGGTTCTTGAACTAGCGCCACTTGCAAAGATTGATCTTTTATGCTGGAGGTTGATCTGAGCTGAGCAGAAGAAAATAACTACTGAATACTAAATCGAGGTATTCCATACCAGATAATTTCCAATATTCACAACTTGAATGAGGTATGATTTAGCCCTGCATAAGCGGTAAAACACCTCAAATAATACCTTCTGCATATTCTAGAAATAACAAGATTATAATAAGATTAGGTATTGTAATGGATTTTCATATAAAAGTGAAATTTTTCAATAGTAGTTCAATACCTCCAGCAGTCCTCAATAGCTATCGAATACCAAAATGAAGTATTTATAATTGTTTAAAACATTTTTTTCAAATACCATTATAATAACAAACTGAGGTATTGACAACTGAACAATACCTAATTATGGTATGAAACCAAGATATGGTATGCATAAGTTATTGCGAGTTATTATTTCCTCCTCGGGGAGCTATCCTAACCGTAGCCACTACCCAAACTAGGCAGGATTAAGCTTTTTGCAATCTCAACAAGGAAAAGTTCAGCAACGAAAAAAACCGATCGGTATCTATTGCAAGTCGCTAAAGGCGAAAGAGCCCATAACACACTGTGTAAAACGAATAATGCGAATCCATATAGGTGAAAATTTAAACTAAATGACAACATATTCATAATACCACCCTTATTTAGCCTCAGGCTTCAGACTGAACAAGGGTAGCCGATTATCTCGGAGAAACACAAGGTCATCTGCACCATTGCTCCAGATAGCACAGGAAGCAGTGTTGCTAGACTCACACGACTTGAGATTTTGATTCAAAATCACTGTTGTTTAAGTTAGAAAGGATTACTTTTATTTTACCAGACTAACAAGAAATTATTGCCGTGTGTGAGTTAACTGTGGAAATACGAGACAATGAGTCAAAAAGGTGAGCTACCCAAGTAACCATAAGCACTAATAATAAGCCCTTAATCAGCATCATAGATGCGTACATGCATTATAATAGCACCACAAATGCTTACACACCTTATTACAGCACTTCCACTGCATAGAAACCCTATTACAGCATCATTAACGCTTCTAAGCCTGATACATACAGGCATTAAATAGGCACTATATTGGCTTTATATTCGAATACAGGGCATGTTTAAATGCCATCCAGTGTTTTGACAGATATACCACGTGCTTTGTGTTTGCATATAGTGGTAAGAGGGAGTCAAACATAAATCTTCTCATTACTACAATTGCAGGTTTTATGACGGGGAAAAGTGATGGTTTAAATTGGTCACTTTTCTTTCCAATACTATTCATCTTATGTGGCCGTAGGAGCAAAGGAGCAGGACAACAACTCAACACCCGTCGCAGGTTCGAGACGCAAAATGAGGAATTTCATCATCATAACGAGGATCAAAATGTGCCAATTGCAAGTCCTCAAAACGATGAAAACTACCAAAACGAATATGTCTGATACGGAGAAGTACTATCCGTATCATTTTATTACATTTTTTGCATACTATTAGAGGTTTCCGTTTTCATTCATTCATTAATTTACCTCGTGTACCAGTTGCTTGGCCGCATACGCGAAAACTCTCTGGCTGCGTACGCGAAAGCACAAAATATTCGCCCTAAAAACCTGGCGAAAACAACTGACGTTTCTCACGTGGTCTTATATCAGCATTAGTGGTGCAGAGAAGCACGGTTATATCTTGGCACTATAATGGCACGCTATTTCGCCTTTTCTGGCATTATAATAGCATTATATGCGTATATAAAACTGACATGCATCAAATGATTACCCTATATGCGCATATAATGCTGTTACCGTGCCGCATTATCGTGCTTACTGGTTACTTGGGTAACTTATCCATGATTTCTTGAGTGCCGAGTTGCGTGATTGATAACTCACGCATGAAAAATCTCAAGCGTGAGTTATGAGAAATTGAGTTTTTCACAACACTGACAGGAAGGGCACAATACTGTGGGCGCCCTGGTACTCCACAGGCACCGTTATCCATTCATTCCTTAGCCATTCACGGCACGGTAAGCATGAAGCCGCATCACACCATGAATTAGGAATAACCTGTGAGGTGGACTTTTACCGCCAGAACAGGCAGTCCGCAGTGTTAATTCTTAGCCAATTGAAACAACCGCTACCGACACTACGCAGCTATCTAGGCTGATCGAGAGAAGGAGGTTAATATTGATGGTTACCTCCTAACGTGCCCAATCAGCCATATAAACATACTAAATTCAACATTAGTATAATTATTGATGATGTCTTTGTAATCTTGTTCTATGAAGTCCTAAACAAATTAGCGAGATAAGTAAATTAAAACTTTGGAAAACTGGAAAGTACTTTTTGTAAATATTATTGAACGATTTCCTGGAGAAATGTCTGAATATATTCTTACATATATTGGGAAGATTTTCTTAAAAATAAATCAGAATACAGTCAACTCTCACTTACTCGATATTTCGTATTTTCAATATCGAGTTAAAGAACCAAAGTTAAAGTTGCTTTTTCTTATGGCTAATTCAATGCTCCCTTGGATCGCAGTTGCTCTGATTTTGTGTTCTGTACTCGATATCACCATAACTCGATGGTCCCTTCATTATCGTGTTATGTAGAGTTGACTGTATATTCATGCAAGAATCTATGATTACAATGAATCGTTATGGAATCTTTCGAGAAATCTTTGCAGCTATCCTTGGAGGATTTCTAGAGTATCCTTGCAGGCATTCATGGATAAATTCATAAAAATATGTTTGGAGGAATGCAGAAAGAAATCAATAAAGCAATTCCTTGCGAAATCATTTATGTAGATTGTTGGAACTTTTGGAAAATCTTGGATTCAAAAATGGACATCGATTTCTACAAATCGGAGGTCGCTTAAATCGCGTCAGACATCGATTCATGCACCTACTCATTGAGCCCGTTTTAAAAAACAATAATGAAAATCCAATTATTTTTTTTTTAAGATGAAACTGAACCAAATTTTCAAGTGCACAAATCTGAAGAACCGGACATTTGTTTGAAAACTAGATCGATTGGTAATTTGTTGACTATTGAATAATGATCATCATGACCAATCGATGAAATTTTAAGAGCAAGGCTCTCAAAGCAAATGTGTCCCTGCTTTTGGATATCTTATTTATGTTTTTTCATCGACAGAGTACATATTTGTATCCGCAGGCTAAGCTATCTAGCATGTGCTCTCATGTAGTGCGGATTTTTCAAACAGTCCACCATTCACGTAACAAGCATGTTGTCTTGGGTGTTCCACCAATCACAATGTTCAGTACTATTAAGTATCGAGTAGAAAACATAATGTGAAGTCAGGTGTGAAGGTGTCGCACGTCGCGACGTTAGTCGTGTTTCCCTTTTCATGCTCGATCCAGCACCTGTAGGAATGAAATCTCTACTTGCAATGCATAAAACCCAAACTACGTGGATGTAATTGAAGAAAGAAAACAATCCAATTAGGAACCGGACGTTAATTTATATCTATTTAGGTAAAAATGGTTTTCTATTACAGTTTTGTTCTGTTGCTCATACATGTTTTTGCATATACAATCTTTGGCTAGCATACTCGTTTGCGTATCTCGATAGCGGATTCTGACCGAAGATTAGTCGCACCACCTCGATAATGGTAACTGCTTTCGTTATAAACGCTTATCATAAACAACTATCTTTCTCCTGATTGAAAAAGCACTGCAACGCTATCTAATAACTCCCACTGCAATGCATCGATTAGGTAGAATCAATTGTCTAACACATGCAGAATTTTACCGATTCGTGGTAATCGGTTTCACGCTTCACGTAACCGGAGTGCCTTCCTCTATCGGGTGTATCGAACAGAATTTGATACGGCCACTCACGATGAATAACAGGCCCAATGTCGCCGTTCAGTATCGTTATCAGTTCATCCAAATAGCGGACGTCGTCAAGGTCATCGGAGAGTTTCTTGGTATCCGCCAAAAGGCGATTGGTGGTTGCCTCCAGTGACTGAAAAGAAATCACAATTATTTTTGAAATTTATACTAGCTGTTAAGGTCCCTTACCAAAATATCGTTATGCACCTCAACCGATTTATACATGAGCGAGTGGATGTTGGTGTCCAACTTGCCAATCTCCTCTATTTTATCGGAAATGTCCTCAATCATACTGGACGTCGTAGAACTATAACTAGTTTGCCCGGAAAAACTGCCCGAATCGTAACCACCCGCATTTTCCGTCGATAATTGTGTAGTTGAAAACGAGTTCAGAGATGTTGGATTCCAGCAGACCGAAGCTTTGGTATCGCTCGTTCCGTCGATCTAGGCTGGATTTACTGCGATGTCCGCAACGGTTGTCGTTGTTCGGCCGAAGGTGAAAGATATGATGGCTGTGGTTGTGGTCGCTTTCCACTTCGCGACACTCACTATGTGCTCTGAGTCTGTGAACAACTGTCGGCGTATACCTCATCGTCGCTGGACACTCCGGAGTCTGGCACGTAACCGTTCCCGGGAGTTTCGACTTGGACTTCGGCTGGTGAAAGGAGATGTTCGTAGCAGCCCGCAACAGCAGTCCACGTTCAGGTTCAGAGTGTTTGATATCCTGTCCGCTCAAGTTCTTCCGTACAAGGTGAGAGCGTTTTCTTCGTCCACCGATAGGGTTATCTCTAGTTTTGGGTGTTCCATCTGAGGCGAAAGAAAGTGAAGCAAAGACTAAATTATATATGAGTGGAAAAAATTGATGTGAATTCGTTTTATTTCAATTTTGAATCCCTCTTGACGTAATCGCTTATCGTACTTATCGATTTCAATATTTTATTTTTAAAGGGGTAAAGTGCGCCAGAAAATAACGTTAAAATGTTTTTTTCTTTTGGGATTTCGTCACATGAATTAACTTACAAATACTGAAAAGAGTAGTCAAATTCATTAAGCCAAATCATTGAATCTGGGTGAAAGCTAAATGTATAAGTCATCGAGTCGGAATGCGTCATTTAAATTATATTCTACAATAAAAAATATGTTTTTGATTCCATGTGTGCAAGAATATACATTGATAGAAAAGACTACATATGGTCAAAATATTAAATAATCGCATTTTACCCCAAAGTCAAAGAGTGGGATAGATAAGAATTGATTTTTTTTTCGACTTACGTAAAGTTGTCGTTTTATTTCTTGGAAATGTATTTCTGGCTCTTCAGTGCATTTCAGTTATTCCCAGAAAAGGTAATACCTTGACAAATCTATAGAGAATTCATAAGAAGAGTAAGTTTGCTGAATTCTCTTACGTCTTTTGCGTACCATTTTTGATACCTTTGAATTTGTATGATTTTTTACCTACCACTGAATAAACATTTCTCTTGGATCAGTAAAAAGTTTTTCGCTACGGGAGCGCTAGAGGCGCCACAGTAGTTAAAAAGAAACGGCCAAATTCTAAGTGGAAAATACTATAGAATAAATTCTTGGAGGTGTGCTCAGAAGAATTTCTGAACGTTTTTTTTACGAATTCTTACAATTCCTTACTTTTTGGAATTTAAGAGAAGTTTCTAAAGAAATCCTTGGAAAGATTTTTGCATGGAACAATTCATGGAAGCATTCCAGAACAAATATCAGGAGGTGTTGAACAAAACAATTTTTGTGATAACTGCAAGCATTGTGGCAAAATAGTTAGATGAAAATGATTTTGGGTAGATTTTCTGGAAGCATTCAAGAGGAATTTAATATTACGAAACATCGAAAAATTCTTGGGTCATTGGAGCATTTATAAGACAAATACTTGGAGGAATTCTTAGTGAAATTTTTGGAGTAGTTTCTGAAGGGATCTCATTTACACCAAACTTGACTATGCTTCCAATGTGCACTAATTTTAATTGTAAAAAAATGATGCACTTTCTTGACAAATTTAGGAACTGGATAAGTTTGGGAGGAATTTCCAGAGATATACCTGGAGGGATTTATAGATGAATACCTAGGACATATTCCTTGGCTAAAACTTCGAAGAGTTTTACAATAAATTTATTGTATGATAATTATTTATTTCTCTTCCTAACATCGGCAGCAATTTATAGACATTTATGACGGTTTTCGTGAAATATTCTTCTTCTAATATTTGAAAGTAGTACCGTAAAGCAGTACATTCCAAAAACAATCGAAACTCAGAGAAGTAACGAGTATTCGCCATACAATCTTTCCAAAGATACCTCCAAAAATTATGCAAGGAACTCTTATAGGGATTCCTCTAGTAATAAACAAGCACAATAAAGTGACATAATTAAAGCAATATATGCGTATATGATGACCCATAATAATAAAGCTACAAAAATCCTAAGTCCTAAACTACGCCCTCTAAATTTGTTCATTTGGACTCCCAGAAACTACTATGAAATTCATCATATTTTTGGGGGTCTGAACGAGCTTGACGAATGTATGAAAAGAAAAAAAAAATCGACCGAATAACGATTACTATTACGTTTTTGATTATAGGTGAAGATTGTCCTATAAATAGAGAAGAGACTGAAACAACCCAATCCGGTCGCTCACGGGAGGAATTTGGGGGGAGGGTGTAACATAAGATTTTAACCATATAAAATAGGGCCACCCTTACGCGCATAGATTAAGGTGGAGAAAAACGTTGAGTGTGGTAAAAGATTCTTATAGAGATTTCTAGTTTTTTTCTGGTTTCAGAAGTGAAAATGACATTTTTTTTGGTGTTCCATTGCATGGAACCTAGCGCTAGCATGGAACATTTTTTATTCGAGTTTTATAATAGGGTGTGATTAGCCATATCGTAAAGATGCTTTTAGGTGTATTGGTTCTTGCATAAATGATTGGAAAGCAGTTTTGACCCATAGCGAGGTTTGATTCAGCGGAGCAAAAGTTCGTGCCACATGTAAATTGTTCAAAATCTAAATATTGTCTTTAAATTTGACGAAATGTGTCTGATTGCATAAACAAAGTCTTCTTCTTTCTGGCGTTACATCCCAACTGGGACAAAGCCTGCTTCTCAGATTAGTGTTCTTATGAGCACTTCCACAGTTATTAACTGAGAGCTTTCTTTGCCAATTGACCATTTTTGCATGTGTATATCGTGTGGCAGGTACGAAGAACGGAGTGAAGTGAGATGGAACGCCGTGGAACGGAACGCAGAATCAAAACAAAACAGTGAAAGGGGTAACCAGAAACACGTTTCTAGGGTGATCAGATGTTCAAATTAAAAATGAACCCCGATGGTTTGCATGAGGTACCGTTCAAATTAGCGGGGGTGCACGGTAATTATTTTTCTGTTGCTATTTTGGGCTATAATTCAATTTACCCCGTTTTGAGCAAATTTAGGATCAATATTAAAAGTGTATTTTTATGTGAACTTAAATCACATAAATCTGGCTGGTACAAGATGTTCCTTTCACAAATTTATCGATGTTTTGTAAAATTATCAATCTTCCCGGGAAACGGAACATAAAATGATCATTTCCAGGATTTCGGAAAATTCTTAAAAACATTACAACGAAGCAAATTTGACAGATTTTAAAAACATGTTCGTATTTCGTGTATATTATATTTTACACCCGTAATTTTGTTAAGTTATTCCACTTTTATGTATGTATAAGATGTCGCAAAAAGGCCTTCTACGTACAAAAGTGGAGGCGATGTACGTGCATATATTCTTTTATTAGATGCGAAATTACCTTACCTCCATTTCACTTTGATCAGATTAGATGAAAACTGTAAACTGTGAGAGATATGTAATAAATTTACTTCGGATAATCAATAAAAAAAACGAATGAAAAACATTTCAAGAGATTTGTCAGATTTCTCGACATCGAATGATTCTTCTACTCATCCATCAATAGAAATTTATAAATATTACTTAATTCGATGCATTTGATTTTGATTTTTGACCATTTACCATATTTAGATGGGTGGTCAGAAATTGCAACAGTTTCTGTGAAGACAGAGCGTACCATGTGTTGAAAAGCAATAAATCAGAATCCGATAGATGTTTATGGTAGTTCTATAGTGTGTGTATGGAATGTCCTTGAACCCGCTTATTGAATCAGTATATTTTGGTCGGTACTCAAGATTTTCACTTGATTCACTCTGACGCATATTTCAATATATCTGGTCTTCAATGCCATGACCCTGCCAAACCTTAATTTTCAAGCTATCGTAATGCCACTGATTTTGGGCTTGACGATTTGGATTATTGAAGAATTTACGATACTGGTGTCGAAGGGTCTTGATAAACTGTTTATCTTGGAGATATGTACGCATGCAAGCATTGAATGATTGTTATTTTCCTAGAAATTGTTCAGTCAGAGTGAACCAACGATGGTCTTCAGTTCAGTCAGAGTGGACCAAGTACACAAAGTCCATCAAAAAATCGTTCTACCAGAGGTTCGGATTATGATTTTTTAAATAATTATCGCTTCACATTTTATTGCTTGAAAGTAACACAAAGATGTGTATAAATATTGAACCAAAATTTTAACGAGTTAAAAAATTACAAAGCGTTACGCTATGGTCTACTCTGACTTAATGCCGACCATATTATGTGATGAAAAACGGAATACAATGCGAGTGTATAAATTTTCGAACGAACTAATCTGTGATCGTTTGCGACTAAATATATGATAACAAAATCTTGATTTGACAGCTGTACTTTGTACACTGAAAATAATCCACATGTTCGATCCATATTCTTTTCAACGTGAATCTGTCATTTCAAATGGCAAGGTGAAGTAACGTGTAAAACTTGTAATTCTGTTGGTTCAATAGCAAAGGCTTTTACATACAATTTCAACGTGTTTTCCAATTGCGGTGTCAATCACTAGTAAAACTAGTTTGCTTAACATAACAAGGACTTACAGTTGCCATCCAAGCGTGACATGTTTATTAACATGTTATTTTTGGGAAACTGTGCACCCGTAACGGATGCCTGGTATCAGAAAATCGAGCTTGTAGATTGTTTTCAGTGTACGAGTGTACATGATGAAACAAAATGTACAAATGAACTCAAAAAATAGCGTTTTATGCGAGGAAAATTATCAATCTTAAAAAAAGTGTATAAAATTAAGTAAAAGTCCATGCGCAGCTCATTCTTGACCAATCGTATGAAGTTCAAATAATATTTGCCAACAATGAATCAATATTTTCAAGCACTAGGATAAAACCCCGCTTCGTTAAAAATGGTGACTGTTACATTAAAAAAATCTATGAAAAACTTTATAAGCCAACTTAATTCATAAAAAACTTTCTCGAAAGATGTTTTACTTTTTATTGCATATAATCAGCCTTGGGAACTGTTACCAAAATTTACCACAGTGCATTGATTCTGCCAGTCAATCAAAACACAAAACAGCAGCACAATCAATACCATCAGGCGTTGCGCTGCCAACGGTTCACAAACATCTTGTATGTTTTTGTCTCTCCACTATGATCGTTTTCTGGCAGCCTCCCAAGGTGAATAATTGAAAAAAATGTTAAACAATTCAATCGCTAATATTTCGCTTATGTTTTCTATTAATTGAAATCTATTAGTACTAACAGCAAAAACACAATTATTCTGTTGCGATACATATAAACAAGTTTAATTTTATGCCGCCTTTACCGAGCAAAAAGTCAAAACCCCAAAAACCGGATCGTGTTACCACTGTGCTCAAGTCTTTTCGCATTCGGGTTTGAATAAACGTTGGGAAGAAGAAGGAGAGCTGTGACATTTTTTTTTGTTTGAACGGTCATGGTTTGCTTTGGATTTTGATGGTCGTGTGGAAAAATGTGAATGTCGAGGTGGTAAATGTTTGCTACAGTACATTTCCCATCCCTGCATATAATGTTTATTGTAAAACATATCATCAGAAAGATATCTAGAGGAATTCGCAATTAGGGCCTATCTGACAAATCAATAACAATGAGAAAATATCAATGAAATACTCATGTGCAATTTTAAATCCCAATTGGAGAAAATATACTCAAACTTTAAACTTTTCACTTTAAAACATATTTCATAAACCTAGTTTTAAAATCCTCATCAATACCACACACATTTCCTACAATTCCCCTGGCTATTTTGTACTCAAAAAATCTTTAAAGGTTTTGCCTAAAACGTACTCGAGAATGCCAGTATCGCCCAATGTTATGAGCCTGTAATCGATATTATTTTCAGTGTCGCCTCTTACTTTTGCGCCGTGTTTACATTCTGGTTTCAATTAAGCCCGCCATGTACGCCTTGTTTATTTTTTGTTTGCAGTGTCGCCGTTTACTCTCGCCGTGTTTTGATTTCGATTTCAGATGCGCCCATCACTTTGATAAACAAAAACACAGGCGTAATCAATAAAGTGTGTGGTTTTGCATGAGGTGACGTTTCGTCTTCTACAAATTTGCGTTTTTCGAATAGTTAAATTATCGATAGGGGAAAAGTTCAAGTGCAGTGAATAGACAATCAAGCTACAATTTCAACGCTATAGTTTCTTAAATTGTGTACATTTTGTCAGTTTCGCCTAGTTCGCGAATCTTTCTAGATATGCATTTTATTAATAACGACCGTGCACCCCGTGCACTTCAGTTTGGTGTCCGACCATTTGTCCGAATGCTGTTTGGCCGAACGCCATTTGGCCGAATACCACCTGGGCTAACGGTGTGCTGACAAAACTTTCCGTTTTGATTTCCCAAGACTGTGAAGGCTATGAAATCACAGCTAATTATTTGTATATCAATGATGATTTCTTCTTCTTCATGAATAAGCTGTTCTTTGAAATTATTTTTTTAATATCATTACAAATGGATGCTAACTGTAGTTTATTATTAGGAACAATAGAGATTCGCGGCCAAATTCTTAAAATTTCGCGTGTCCTCAAGTGATAAATTCATAATTTTGCGGTTTTGTCGCGGTATTTCGGGTCATATTTTAACCAAAAATACAAATTTTCAGTGAAAATATCCTTTATTTGTACAAATTTTGCGGAATTTTTAATAAATATAGTTTTTAGTTTACAAATTCAGATGATGTTCAGGATCGCAGTAGCCAACGTGCGCGAAAGGATGTGTTGATATCTGATCTGTCACGTTTTTATCGTCTCCGCAAATTATTAGATCCAGCTGGTGAAATGGCTGTTTTTGAAAAAAGTGTCTAGAGTGGAAATAAAACGTTTTATTCTTCACGCGTTCTGCGTTAGTGCTCCAGGCAGGATTTGAGTTTTGGCTTCGTGTCATCTTCACCAGGAAAATCGTTTTTTTTTGCGTCGTCGCGTTGCTGCAGTTTTTTCTCGTTCTAGTTTGCACGCGTTCTAAGTGCAATAGAGTTCTGGTTTTCGCGTCGTCGCACAGTGACTGCTCCATAGACAAAAATCAAATTTCAAGTTATTTTATCTGGCGATAATAAGCATCCACAAGTGTTTATAAATAGCATCCGTTATTGAAACAAGTATTTCTAAACTATACAAAACATCAAAACTACTACAACAAGCGTCGAACGTGACAGTTGTCTGAGTAGCAGAAAAA
Source organism: Aedes aegypti (assembly GCF_002204515.2). Classification (NCBI taxonomy): domain Eukaryota; kingdom Metazoa; phylum Arthropoda; class Insecta; order Diptera; family Culicidae; genus Aedes; species Aedes aegypti. The sequence continues at coordinate 25,444 of NW_018734478.1, forward strand.
CTAAATTTGGCGCATGTTTCAGCAATCCTTTCAACTAGCACGGGGACTGTTGAAACCAATCTATCCAACCAAAATCTAAAAGAGGACATGGCTGAAGGTTGGTAAAGTATGTTTGATGTGATTAGAACACAAATTTTTACTTTGAATATGAGAAATCAGCTCGTTGAGTTGGCTATAAAACCAAAATACTAACATGTAACTTAGATTATCGATTCAAAAAAAGTTCCACTCTAAATCACGTACAGACATGTTTCTTAGAGTGTCCTCTAAGAGGTCTGAAAGATACAGCTGCAACTCCCTGCAATTCTTCGAGATTTTTGAGTATTTTTAGGTATACTCCTTAACCAGCACAAGCTCGAAAATGAGTTGTTTGTGATATAAAATCCGAATATCTTGCCACATTATTTGATTTCGGCTATTCCTGACATGACACCAGAGCAAATCTATATTTATAATGTGGTTTCCAAAATTTCATTCAAATTTTATATAAAAACGGAAAAATTGAAAAAAAATCGATTTTTTTTGCATGAAGGCGTATAAGCCACTTTTGCAGCTACGAGTGAGAAGAGACATGTTTTGTAAATAACATCTTACATCATTATGAAAAATAAAAGTACAAATTTCAAGGGTTTTCTTGGAAAATAATGAATATGCGC
>NW_018734479.1:0-24791 GCF_002204515.2 Aedes aegypti
AAATCCTCATCCTCATCGTAGTATCCAATATCTCCCGTGTGCAACCAACCATCTTCGTCAACGTCACTCTCCTTTCCAATATATCCCTTCATGATCAACGAACCCTTGAAGCACAGCTCTCCTCTTTGGTTTGGTCCGAGTACTTTTCCGCTGTCGGGATCGATGACCTTTGCCCACTGACCCATTCGCACTTTTCCAACACAACCTGGCTTATTCTCAAAGCCAGTTTGCATCAGCATCACATACGTCGTTTCTGTCATGCCGTAGCCCTGTCGGACAAATGCAATCCCTAGCCTCTCCCGAACCTGATCCTCGATCTCCTTACTCAAGGGAGCTGCGCCACAAAACAGCGTCATCAGCGACGATAAGTCGTAGTTGTCCACCATCGGATGTTTCGCTAGAAATACCATAAGCGGAGGCACTACCGACATAAGATTGACCTTGTACTGTTGAATGCTGTTTAGAAAAAGATGAGCGTCAAACTTCGGCATCAGCACGCAGCGACAATTGTTGGTCACCATATTGATCAGACCAACACTAGCTAGCACATGAAAGAGCGGAGTCACTGCCAGAGCAACCAACTGATCGGGGAGGTCCAGCAGTTTGGCAGCTTCTTTAGAGTGCGCGATCGTTGTCATTATATTGGCTTGGGTAAGTTGAACTCCTTTGGGTAATCCAGTTGTTCCAGATGACAGTAGAATTAGAGCCACGTGATTCAGTTTGTCAACTGGGTCTGCTTTGAAGGTTTGTATGCGGTTGATTCAGCAGATCATTGAAAGAAATGACACCTGGACTGCCGTTTCCAAAACAACGATCGTCTCAGCACATTTCAGCTGATGATTGACAGTGATCACTCGCTGAAGCACTTGCGGTGAAACAAAAATTACCTTCGGTCTAGTCATGTTCAGGGCGTGCATCAATTCATCTAAAATAATATGTGGGTAAATAATTATTCCCTTTGGTTCATATACTTGATCATTCTACTCTCGAGATATCCTGGATTGAATTGTGCTAGAGGTGCACCTACGAAAATCGTTCCGAACATCGCAAAAAGCATAATCCAAGCAATTGTGGCTGATGATGGCTACTGTATCGAATTTGTCAATGCCGAAACGCTGCAAAGCTTTTGCCACCTTCACTGAATTATCCAATATTTGTTCGTAACTAAGTTCCACTCCTGATGCCGGGTCAATCTGTTATAAGGGATCATAAAATTCAAATCATATCAATCTGAATGAGTTATTGATGCAATACATAAGCATCGATCGCCTAGTAACACTCACCAGTCCAATATTTTTTGGCTGCAGCTTCAGTTCTTTGATCATCATCTCCCCCAGCGAGCCATCGTTCAGAAGATCTACCGGATCCGGTCCTCCATATACGATCAAATTTTCGTTGCTCGCTGTCGACGAGGTCATAGTTTTGAATATCTTGTAACCTCGGAAACCAGTGTGGACTTCGATCGTCAATCGATCAAAGTGTTAATGATTAGAATTACTATGCGCGAGACCGTGCTTGGCTGGCGTTCAACTCGTTTGTGAACCGAAACTGCAAAAGCCGGAGGAAGCTATAGACATGAGGTGTGCTAGTGATAAAATGTGCGAAGTGAAGAAAATGAGAGAGCGCGAGAGCAAAACTATTCGCTAGCTGCGATATAGGACCATGGACAATAATGCGTTCGCGAGCATGAATCAGGTAGGGTAAATGTGCCATTAGTGGTGCACCTAAGGAAAAACAGCTGAAATATGCGATTAAAATAATGAAATATGTGATTTGAACGTCTCAGTCGATAGATTTCATTTTTTTTATCATTCAAATATATGAAAATCGCGATTTGTTCAAAATTTTCTGCAATAGCTTTTGCACCAATAATAGGAACACTGTCCTTTAGTGGAGGTATATTTTACGAACGATTCCTTTAGTGGCGTAATCCATTGATTTCTTATGAGACTCACTATGGGTATTGATGCATCACTATGGACCGATGCATGAGTTCACTATTTGACGTTTGAGCGGTGCCGTGTTATTTACGTGACCATGACAACCAGTGAATTCGGCACCGCTAAAACGTCAAATTAGTGAACTTGTGCATTGGTCAATAGGGGCAAAGGAGCAAAATTTATAACCAAAATAATGGATTCAAATGGCTTTATGACTTATTTCATAGATATTATTCAATTGTTTGTATGTTTTCCGCATCGTACTTCGTAGAAAAATATCAAATAGTCATTTATTTGTGCGAAACATGCAGGCTTTGGAATATTTAACGATCATTGACACACAAGCCATACCGTGCACCCCCGTTAATCTGAACGGTACCTCATACAAACCATCGGGTCGGCATGAACATCTAGTCACCCTAGAAACGTGTTTCTGGTTACCTCTTTCACTGTTTTGTTTTGATTCTGCGTTCCGTTCCACGGCGTTCCATCTCACTTCACTCCGTTCCATGAGCTAAATGAAGTTTGAACCATTTTCAATCTGGACGATGTGCAAATTAGCGGGATACGGATTAAAAAGTGTTCAGATTAAATGTGGTCAAACCAACGGGGGTACCCGGTATTTTCAGCCCATTTATCCGCCTGCATTCATACAATACGCATGACATTTAACGTTCGTTAAAGATAACGATCTATGAACGAAAACAAGACAGACACACACCACCCGCTGGTTGGCCCCGATCACTGTGTGTCAACACTTGTAACATTCGCTGACTCACACTCATTATGATCAAGAAAATGAGGCGAATATTTTTTTTTATTTTCTGTGCTATGTTTGCAAACAAAGGGGTGTTCAATGGTCCAATAGATTATAATTAGGTTGTTAAAGGCTGCATTATCAGTAAATATGAAAGTTATTACCAATTTTATGCAAAACATAAATCACCCGAACGACTCGATGCTGTTGCAGTCTGTGAGAGTTGCTGCTCTCGAACGCCACGTGCAATAATTACAATTTATTGACCAAATGGATCGTTAGCATTCTCAGGTCCAACTCCTGTCAGGTCGGGCGGTCAGGTCCCAACTCCTGTACTCACATCTTTACATTCTATCCTAAAGAACGTAATTCTAACAGCTCAAAAACAGTTTCTATGCATATAATATGAGAAATCCTTTGAAAACCCTGATAAATGGGGGAATACGGGTAAAACGAGCTTAATACCAATTCAAGCGGGCAGTTTAATGTTTCATGCATTTCCTTCTCTAGACAATTATCCCTAAGTAAACGTTATTCCAAGAGTTAAACGGTTTCCCTGCATATAATATGATAAATCTTATGAAAAATTTTATAAAATGGAGAATACAGGTGTAATGGGCATGTTTATGATGCGTGCGATCAGTTTCAACACCTGCTCTTACATACTCAGTCTGTTATCGTTTAGGAAATATTATTTCAATAGTTCATAAACAGTTTCTCTGCTTATAATACGAAAAATCTTATCAAAAACCTGATAAATTGGGGAATTCGGGTAAAACGAGCTTTACCTTTAGCTCAATAGCTCATAAACAGTTTCCCCGCATATAATATGAGAAATCCTATTGAACACCTGATAAATGGGGGGATTCGAGTAAAATGAGCTTGGTACCGATCCGCTCGGGCAGTTTAATTCAATGCACTCGCTTCTCTAGGCTATTACCGCTTGATGAAGCGTTATGTAAATAGCTAATAAACGGTTTACCCTGCGTATAATATGATAAATCATATGAAAAATCTGATAAATAGGGAAAATTGCGTGAAATGAGCATGTTATCAGCATGTAAGGATGTGGATGCAGGAGTTGGATCTGACCGCACGGATAGTGTTTTAATAATAGCCCAAAACACAGGTTTAACATTAATCAATTCACTTTATTGAGAAAACACCGATCTTAACGCGTCGGTTACTCGAACGATAATGATGGCAGCTGTAGGAGCTGTTACTCGTATAGGTAGGTAAAACCGGTATAACGGAAGAGCACCGAGGGGTGCATCAATACTACAACATCCTCCTTGTTCTTTAAAAAATATCAAAACTCCAAACGAAAATCTTTCATTTTTTCTGGTACTCGAACTGCCCTTTTCGGTCGGTCTATTTTTGTCGGTATGACGGGCGGAACCCCCTTCGATTTACAGTTAGTTGTGGTCATCGTCGAATTCAGCTCGCTTGTTGATGGTTGCTTAGCTGGTGATGTCACAGTAGGCGTCGAAGGCATAGTTGGTGTTTCAGTTACAACCTGGTTCGGAATACTTTCTGCAGCAAAATTATCGTTGTAACTTGTATGGGATTGCTGAGTGCTGTCATCAAGTGAACCGTCAGGATAGGATGGCATTCCATGGCTTAGTAGCGTATCGGGAACTTTAGGCGGCTTCAGATGGACCAACGAACGACGGTAATCGGCACCATTGACACTCACTGTATACGACCTGTCATTGTACCGATGGGAAACGGTAGCTGGAGTCCAATGCTTTGACGATTCCGGATGTAATTGGACATAAACAGGAGAACCAACAGATAGCTCTGGTAAGTTCCTAGTTTTCCTGTCGTAATACAGTTTTGAGCGTTTACGATTCGCTTCGATTTTAGCTGGAACATCTTTCACTATCTTTGGTAGAAGGTTTTCTGCAGCGGTAGGGACGCCGCATCGGGTGGACCGTGAGAAAAATCTTGCCACGGGACTTGAACCAATCATATTTGGAATGTTTCGCCAATGAAGGAGTGCGTACCAGAAATCATTTCCACTTTCCTCGGCCTTCTTCATGAGATGCTTCGCGATTTTGACCGCCGCTTCCGCTTTTCCATTGGCCTGTTGATGGTGCGGCGCAGATGAAACCAATTCGAAATCCCAATCAGCTGCGAACTTGACCATCTTCTGGCTAGTGAAATTAGTACCGTTGTCTGTCACTACTCTTTGTGGTATTCCGTAGCGACAGAAATTTTGCTTGCATGCATGAATAACGGATTCGGGACTCAAATCTGGTAAACGATTCACCTCGAAGAAATCGGAAAAGTGATCAACGGTTACGAGAAACTTTCCTTTGGCACCATTCAGTTGAGCGAAGAAGACATCCATTGACACAAGTTGAAACGGATGAACGGGAATCTCGTGGCTTTTCATCGGGGGATTCGGCTGCGATGCAGCAAATTTTGCACACACGTCACAGCTACTCACCGCATCCTTGATCTGACTTGACATACCAGGCCAGAACAAATTGGCACGGGCTAGCCTTAAAGTGGCCTCCACACCATTGTGGCTAGCATGACAACTTTCAATCAACTTCTTACGGAGTACATGGGGAATCAGGATGTGATCATTGCGGAAAATTAATCCAATCTTGAGTTGAAAACTCGTTCCTATATCCATGATACACCTTACACAGTCTGGTACAACCATCAACTGTTTTCGGCCATCCGTTTCGAACGTATTCGATAATAAGCTGCATCGTTGAATCCTTTTTAGTTTCTTGCATAATCTCATCCAGTCTGGAACTTGCAACACAGAAGGAAATTGGATAGCTTCACTTCTTCGACGGCTTCGAGTATCTTGAAGATGTTTTCCTTTCGGTATTTCGTCTTTGGATTCCAACGTTCAGCAACGGTTGCACGGGACAATGCGTCGGCAACCACATTACTTTTTCCGGTGACGAACTCAACAGAGAGATTATAAGCGTTGAAGGTTTAACAACATGTGTTGTAAACGGCGCGGTGCCGACAGCAATGGGTTTTTTGAAATTGATAGCAATGGCTTATGATCAGTTTTTATTGTTGCTTTTGGGTTGCCTACTATTATCTGATCGAAACGGAACACATGCAAAGACTATAGGCCAACAGTCTTTCTCGATCTGGGCATAGTTCTTTTCCGTAGATGTTAGTGTTCTTGAAGCATATCCTATGACCGAATCATTTTGAAATACCGCCACCCCGAGACCAATGCTGCTAGCATCGCATTCGATCGTTATGGGAAGATTAACGTCATAGTATCGTAGCGTTCCTATATCAGATACCATCGCTTTCACCTGATCTAAACTCGTTTTCTTCCACAGGTGTCCATTTCCAAGGTTGTGTTTCCGGTATAAGATTCCTAGATTAGTCAAGCTGGCACTCAAGTTACGGATGAAACGTCCCAAATACGTCACCATTCCTACGAATCTGTGAACTTCCTTGCGGTTAGTTGGTCTTGGATACTTACGGATAGCTTCGATCTTTGAAGTGTCTGGTTTGAGACCCTCGTCGGAGAGTACGTGTCCGTAGAATTTAACTGATTTTTCACACAATTTCAGCTTCGACAAGTTTAGCTTGACATTGTGGTGCTTCAGACGACAAAGCAACCTTTCCAGGCACACATTATGGTTTTGCTAATGCTTCCTCGATGGTATCTCCGATTCCGTATACCAGCAAATCGTCCGCGATGCATTCGACTCCGGCCAAGACCTTCTATCACCTCCCGCAACTTGATTTGGAAAATCTCTGGGGCTGGAGCAATTCCGAAAGGAAGACGTGTCCACCGATAACGCCCCGAATGGAGTCCAAAATGTAGTCAACTTGCTGCTCTGTTCGTCCAACACTACGTGCCAGAAACCTTTTCTAGCGTCCATCGTCGAAAAACTCTAGCCTTACCAAGCTCGGGTAATATCTCGTCAAGGGTGACGAATTGTAGATTTGGTCTCCTGAGCGCCTTGTTTAGATGAACTGGATCCAGACAAATTCTGACTCCGGCTTCCTCTCCGCCACGGTTGCACGATGACAATATTGCTGACCCAATCCGTGTGACTGTTTCTTCGTAATTATGCCGTCCTTCTCAAGAGACTCCAATTCCTGCTTCAACTTATTTCTCATTGCAATAGGCACACGACGCGGTGGTTGAATCGAAGGTTTTATTGTTTGATCCAATTCCAAACTTACCGTCCCTGGAAGCTTGCCATATCCAGTAAACAGTTCTCCATGGCGGTCGATGATTTCTGTGCCTCCACACGAAATATATTGAACAATCTGTCCGAATCAGCACCTGGTTTGTTGGCTCTTGTTTTACAAACGACACGGTGTTGCAAAACTTGATGAGCCCAAGTTCTCTGGAAGCTCGTGCCGACAACAGTGGACAATGGTCAACGTCTACGACTTGCAACACCAAGAGAAAACTTCTTGCCTTGACGACGACATGGTATCTTCACTTGTCCGAGAACGTTGATTGGGTTGCCTCCAAAGCTTTGCAGACGAAGTTTAGATGGCAGTAGCACTGGTTCACGAATCCCTGATAGCTTTGATAGCGTTGCATGTCCAATAAGACTAGTATTCGCACCAGTGTCCAATTCACACAAAATGTTTTTCCATGATTTACTGAACTTTAGATTCACTGCTGCATTACACTTCCACCATTGTTTGAGTTGTCATAGATCTTGCCGATTTCATATTCTTCTTCAGATTCATCTTGTAACGGTAGCCCTTTTTGTTTATTTGTTTATTTGTTAATTGTTTATTTATTATTATTTTCTATTAAACTTAGTCAATTAAATTGAAAGACATTTAAAATTAATCAACAAAAGTTACATGGACATGATCAAAACAAAATGACACGAACAATTCAGAAATTGCATACAACTGCTTCAAGCGTAGATAGGTTATCCGATACGCAGCGTAGATGCGCAAGACCGAGAATCACTGTTCGTGTTTTCGTTACGTGTTAGAGAACCCCGAAGTAGTCAGCTTTTGAATACTTGGCTTTGTAACGGAATGACAAGAAAAGGCTATTCAATCGCGACGGAGATTTCAATAACTCAGATCACACAAACATAATTAACGGAGACCGTCGGGTTTCTGTTTCCGGGAGCCATACCGTGAGATCCTATCTGAGGAAGAACAGAAATATTCTCGTCCACTTTGTTCCAGATCGTGGTAGAAGTAGGATCGCGTAGTGTAGTTTCTCCTGTGGTGTGATTTCGTGAGTTTATTTAAAACGTGAAGTGTTCTTTAACCAGTATTAATTGTCCCCATATCCCCGTTTAGGCCTGAATAGTCAGCTAGATTGTGCGGTAATTCGTTGTGCGTGTTGAACTCGAGTTGACCAGTTCAAAGGTAAATTACATTTATTGTGTGTCCTATATGTGCTAATTGTGTCCGTCTAGCCAAGCGCAAGCTTCGGCTGTTATTTTCTAAAAATAGAGCTCACGTACATCGCACAAAGCAACGAGCGAAAACGTCCCGCTGCACCACATCACGTCGCGCGTCCTCCACGTTCTGGTGCCAAAGTTCGCCGGCGCCCTGAGGCCGGAAAGGAGTTGCGAACGTCACCAAACGCACTCCAGGCAGAATACCATTCGCCTACCGTCATCCCGTTGGGACCAGATCCTTGGAAACGCCTCAACGCCCTCGTGAATGAGCGTGATCTCGTAGGAGCAACGTAAGCCATCCTGAGGTAGCCTACGTCATCGGCAACGCCATCATGCCGTAAGTTCGGAGAGTGAGCTTCGACAAACCGGTGAGTAAAACGCAACGTTGCATGCAAGAAGATTAGCACGGACACACAAAAAGCGCTAGAGAGTAGAGATTAGAACCGCACACGTTAGTTAGGAAGGAGTATACCCCATTAGGCATAAAGACGTTAGGCATAAGGACGTTAGGCATAAAAGATGTTAGGCATAATGGACGTTAGGCATAAAGACATTAGGCATAATGGATGTTAGGCATAATATACGTTAGGCATAATGGACGTTTGGCATAAAATAACTTGCGCGTGTGTCATTTGAAACTCGTCTCATATCGACAAATTTTCGGGCCCATTTACAAATTCAATTACGCTGATGGGGGTGGGTATCTGTCCTTAAGCTGTGAGCTGTGACAGCTCATAAAAAAGTGCGATGTTCATACAAAAAGCGTTATGAAAGGGTGGATTGGATTGACTTTTTTCGGTGCTATGAAATGCGACCATGAACCGAATGACAGATATGTAGGAAATTTGGTTGCCATTGTTATTGTTATCATTACAAAATCCAGCTCAATCCATTTTTGTAAGTATCAATTTAAATTTGCGATGTGCAATCAAAGTGTTATTTGTTTCTAAAGATGTTTATTTTAATGAGTTTATGACATTTTTTTGTTATATTTCTCTTACATAATTGAGTTAATTCTAACGAAGGGAAATCTTCCATATAAATATTAATACTTGTGGCTTCGTAGCCGTGCGGTTAGTGTCACCGAGGCATTTAGCCGCATCGTGCTAAGGAGTTTGGGTTCGATTCCCGCTCAGGCCCGAAAAACTTTTCGAGAGGAATGTTTTCCGACTGTACCACTGGGCGTTGCATGCTAGTCGTTGTCTAGTGTGGTGCTTCCTTCAAAGGGCAAACAGTCCACTGGAAGCATTAAACGTGTAGTGTGTCTTTTTAAAAAATACTTATAGTGCTAATGAGTACCTTGAAGACAATAATCGAGAGGCAAGTCAAGATTTATGTTATGATAGGTGACATTATCTTCAGCAATAATTTTCTGGTAGTATGACAACTATCTTCTTGGCGTTGCTACTTTGAGTCTGCTTATCAATTAAATGTAGTGAGAACGGTTCCTTTGCTACTTATGTAAACAATTTTCGATAATTTTCAATCAATTTCCTCGAAATTCGTCGAGTTATGAAGTAAAATTTGATTAAATATTTATTTTAATTACAAAAGTCAAGTTCAAATTTCAACATTAGCACAGTAATCCAGCATTAAACATGGCGTGCATTTAGGAGCAAAATTATATTCCCAATGTTATTGCATAGAAGCTCCTACAACTTATTTGATTACCCAGTGTTACTCATAATCAATCAACAGCAAGTCGAAACAAATATTTCGGATGGAAATATTTACATCTACAATTCAAAACTATTAGAAAATTAAAAATACAAATAACAACATATATTGGAAGAAGGTGATTTTTCAAACAGTGTTTTCCTCCAACCATTTAATTAACAGTATAAGTATAAAGAAAAGCCTATGATTCAAAGAAGGGTAAATGTATGATGGAAATATTAAAAGCAATAAAGACATTAATGTCTTGAAAGAACAGCTTATTTATAGAAGAAGGGAAATTTTCTGAATAAGACATTAGCAGCACTAACTCCAATAATTTTGTTGACATCAAAACTATAAAGAACAGCCTTCATTTAAAGAAGGGATAATCTCCGATGAAAAATTTGCCAGTTATATGTGTAGAACCAAACCCAAAAGATGAGCAACAGATCATGTACAGCGTGTTCTTATTCTTGGCTTTCTCATTTGTGCACGATACACGATTATGCTTCATGGCCAAGAAAGTGAAGAAAACGAAAAGCTCCTGGATCGACTAGGAACCGAACTAAGATATCTTCAGCATGGCTTTGCTCTATGGTCACGCCGAGGACCTGGGATCAAATCCCATCCCGAGATAGTCACTTATGACGTGAAAGTCATAGTTACGACTTCCTTTGGAAGAGAAGTAAAGCCGTTGGTCCCGAGATAAACTAGCTCAGGGCTAAAATTTCGTTAATAAAGATAGGAAAAAATGATCAAAAAAGTCCAATAAACTTTACCAGTAAACGATTCTATTTTCATTTTGAAAATTATGCCTATCGTCCATTATGCCTAACGTACATTATGCCAAACATCTATTATGCCAAACGTCCATTATGCATATCGTTTTATGCCTATCGTACTTATGCCTAACGTCTTTATGCCTAACGTATTTATGCCTAAACGTCGTGCACCCGTTAGGAAGGGGATAGTAGAAGACGAAGAAAGGTCGGCCGAAAAGTCGTTAACGAAAATGTAGATTAGTTAAAATGTTAATAAATGTCTTTTTGAAGTACTTGTTTCCCTAAAGCCATGTGTTAGTTAGTGATAGTTGAGAAAGTTGAAGTACGTTTCACGTTTCGTTTTGTTCTTGAGTTTTCCCCGTTTTTTGTTGAGGAAATCCGCCTTCCAAAGCGTTATGGAGTCGAAGTGGTTGGGAGATCTCTGCCCGTGATGAGAAAAAGGGTCAGGTCGAGTTCTAGGATTCGGTTGTCTGTCGGGATTTGTTGGTTAGGTTTGTGTGGTCTCAGTTTTTGAAATGTTAGATTCCGTCGAGGCCAGGTTGAAGCAAGAGTCTGCTCACTTGTTCCCGACACTGTTAAGTATTTTGAAAGCTGACTCTTCGGTCAGTACCTAGCCGGGCACCGTAAACACGACGAGTGGTCCTCCTCGAGGTGGCGCTCAAGCCACTCGTTTAAAATCCAGTCCGGAAGTCAGTGCAGACTCCGAGCCGCCTTTAGGCCGCTACAATCTGGTGATTCACTTTCACTATCACATTCCGATTCCGAGCTGCTATTGTCTTTTTTCACTTCCTTCACTCTTCTTTGCTTACGGCTCTTCGATTTTCCAGCAACTTGCAGACCTTTTCAAAGTGATTTTGCCCTTGAACTTGTGGCACTTTTTTACCCAAGGCCGGACAAACGCCTTTGCAAACTCGTGTATGTCACCGCAGAATTTGCATCTCAGAAGTTTTTGCTTCGATGATCCCTTTGAACTTTGTGGATTTTGTTCACCTCGGGGAAGATTCCCAGTTCCTGAGGACCTTTTGGCAGCAATTTCTTCCGCTCTGCACAAATCTACTGCTTTTTCGAATGTGATATCCGTGATTGTCAACATTTTTGTTCGAAGTTGAGGCCATTTATTGGCTGTTACAACCTTGTAAGCCAAAAGCTCCTTCTCCAGCACCCCCAACTTGGCTACTTTGGCCAGCACTTTTAATCTGCAGCAAAAATCGTCGATTGATTCGCTAGTCGATTGGCCAGCGGAGAAAAAATCAAGACGGTCGATTATCACATTCCTTTTTGATATCACTTTCTCCTGGATTGCAACCAGCGCTGCTTGGGGATCAGCTAGCTGTTGCGGCGTTAGCTCGAAGTTAAAAAATTTCTTCCTTGCTGGCTCGCCGATGACGGTTAGCAAAATGCTCACTTTCCTTTCGTTGTCAGCTACTGACCACTTGTCCATACCAATAGCCTTCGAATAATTTTCCCAGCTACGCTGGAAGAATTCGAAGTTTTCTGACATATCTCCTTCCAATGCCAGAGGCGACGGCTGAGGAACCGGAACACCTGATGTACTTGCTTGAGGTTGGTTGGACGATTGCATCGATGAGGAACCATGTCTGGCTGCAGCTGATACTGTATTCATGAGCTGCGTAAAAATATTCGTTTGATGTTCCAAGAACATTTGGAATTGTTTTCCATCCATTTCAATGAGGCTTTCCGGATCACTTTTTTTCGCTACAGGTATGTTCCGTTTTTATCAACACGGATTGAGATTTTCAGTTGACAAAAACGGAACAGTGACAAAATCGGAATAATTTTCTTTAACATTTTTTTTTTTTAATTTTGAAAGGGATCTATAAGAAAATGATATTTTCTTTCAAACCATCATGCTTTGTGTATTTATTAAGGTATAAATATATTATTTCAATGAGAACGATGCGATTAGCTTCAATATGCAGCTTATTTTTTTTTTCAATAAAGTGATTCCTTCATAAGGCTTGATACACAAATTACATAACGCTTAAGCTTAAAATGCTCGTCCTCTTCTCTCAATCACCTTTTTTTTGTATGGAATGACAAATTTTTGTATGGAATGTCTTCAATTTATGTATGAATTTCACGCGATTTCTCCCCTCCTTCTATAGAATAAGCATTTTTCATGATGCCTTAGGTTCTGCTTCACATGATAATAAAGTTAAATGTCTTTTATTACTATATTTTTAATAAAGTAATAAGGAATTTTAAAAAATACAAAAACCTAAAATAACGACACAAATTACCAGTGCAATATACTTCACAACAACGATTCTTTTCCAGGAAAGAAATTCACAAAAGTTGATGACAATTTGATTGATTTTTTTTAATCTATTGTTGTTTTTCTAATCTTATCACTACTTAACTGTTATTATGTATGTTTAGTTACTAAATCTTTATACAGAGAGCTCAATTTATTTACATTACGTCAGCTTTGGTTTTTGGCAGCCAATGAAAAGCTAAACTCCGGTACCTGAAAGTATGCATAAAACGTTTATATTATAAACTGGGCATTAAACAAACTATTATAAATAATTGTACCTTCAGATTTTAGCTCCGAACATTTGTCCAACGCCGCGCTTTTGATTCTACGAAGATGTAGAATATCCGCAAGATCAAAGCCGTTTTCTTCTGCCCAATTGATTGCAAAGCTTAGGCAATGAACAGCTTGCCGATTTTTATTGCTTTCAATATCCATTGCAGGTGAATCAAGTTCAAAATCAGCAGACTCTTCTGATTCTTCGGGATCTTCATCTGCTTCCATCTGTTCGTCTTCACAGTCAGGTTCATCGTTCACCATTGCAACAATTTCTGCATCGTTAAAATCATCTACACATAATTCCTCCTCAAGAAATTCTGGCGGTTGTGGTTCCATGTCAATACTCGGCATATTGAAAAGTGTAGCCAGAGGAACATCATCTTCGTGCATTAAGTTAGAGCCAACAATTAATCCAATATTCTTCCATGATCTCTGTAATAATTTTTGTGAAACTTCCATCCAAGATTCGTGAAGCCAAAAAGCTACGTGCTTGAGATTGACATTCTTCAAACTTAATGCTGCATCGTTATCGGCAAACACAATTTCATTGTGCAGTTTTTCTCGGTATCTGGACTTTATAGCCTGGATAACGTGCTGGTCCATAGGCTGAATAAGAGGTGTGACGTTTGGAGGTAGAAAACATACCGATATTAGCCCATCATCTGAAATTAAGTCGTCCTCAAAATGGTGAGCCGAACAGTTATCCAGAACAAGAATGGCCTTCGGTTCAATCCCTTTCTCTTCAGCAAATTGCCTTACTCTCGGTACGAATGACTCCAAAAACCATTGTTTAAAAATATTACGAGTCATCCAGGCGTTCTTTGATGAAGAATACTGCAAAGGAATGTTTACATTTTTGAAAGCTCGAGGCTTCTTCGAATTCCCGATCATCAATATGGGCAGCTTGTGTGTACCTGAAGCATTCGCACAGGGCATGAAGGTTACTCTCTGTTTAACTACTTTCAGACCTGGAGCAGACTGTTCTTGACTGTGGACAAGGGAATGTCCCGGTAGAGATTTAAAAAACAACGCAGACTCGTCAGTGCGCATCGTACCTTCGTGCTGTGCGTACACGAATTCTCTCTGCTCTTGGAAGTTTTGTTAAAAACTACCTAAAGCAATAAAACAGTACTTTTCAGTGCTACAAAAACAGTACTTTTCAGTGCTAAAATTAAAAAACGGTACTTTTCAGTGCTACTAAAACAGTACTTTTCAGTACTATTTTTTCTACTATTGATCCCTTTACGATCCTTGTTTGGACCCGTGCGCTTCGATTTTTCGTTGGACCCGTTGGCGAAAGCTAGCGGTGGTAATCCTTCTTGGACACCGTCTTGGGAAAAAACCTTTCGAAGGTCACGTCTTCTTTCGTTTATTAATTAAACATGGTATCAACAACAAACAAAAGGAAGGGTGAATCTCTGAATTCACTACTTCCTTCCAAAAAAGTGGGTTTTAAAACTGTCACTACACGTGGCAAGAATGGAAGAAAGGACGCTTCCCCGGAATGCGAACTTTCTTCCAAGGGTGAAATGAATAATTGTATCGAAATGAGCAATCAGTTCGATGCTCTAGACAAATTTTCCGAACACCAAATCGAAGCAGCCTCTAGCCCAGGCTCTTTGATTCAAGTGAGGAAGCAAAGAGTGCCGCCTATCGTGGTCAGTTGTTCCGAATTTGGGGGATTTAGGCAGGAGATCTTGAACTCCATTAGGGGAATCAAGGTTTCCTTCCAAATCGCAAAGAAAGGAGACTGTCGCGTTTTGCCGGAAACTCTTAAAGATCGTGAGCTTCTTCTCAAACATCTTGAAGAGAAGAAGCACAAATTTTTTACTTATGACGACAAAACTGAACGTTTGTTCAAAGTTGTCTTGAAAGGTCTCTCAAGTGACTATAAATCACCTGAAGAGATCAAAAATGGAATAAATGATTTACTTGGATTTTCCCCAGTCCAAGTAATCATTATGAAAAAGAGAACCCAATCTGGCATTGTTCGGAAAGGGCTTTCTCAAGAATTTTATTTAGTTCACTTTAACAAAAAAGAACTAAATAATATTAAAGCTTTAGAAAAAGCAAAACTTTTGTTTGATATCCGTGTGACATGGGAACATTTCCAGAAACCTGGAGGAAATTACCAGAACCCCACTCATTGCCGTCGGTGCCAAAAGTGGGGTCATGGTACAAAAAATTGTCGCATGGATGCTAAATGCATGATTTGCGGAGGTTCTTCTCACGCCAAAGACGTCTGTCCAGTGAAGGAAGATACCACCAAATTCATATGTTGTAATTGCGGGGCTAACCATAAGTCCAATTTTTGGAATTGTCCTTCACGCAAAAAGGTCATTGAGGCTCGTGCCAGGCAGATGAAGGATAATATCCGTTACGATAACGGTCGTTTCCGGAATTTGCCTGGTAGAGTATCGAACAATGCTCATTTTTCAGTTAACGATCGCTTGATCATGAATCATACCCATCAGGAAGATCATAATCATGCTCATTCACAAACTAATTTTAATCCGTCGGGTAGCCGTTCGAATCTTTCTATTTCGAATGTATCTACCCACGGTAAATCCTTTGCCGATATCGTAGCAGGTAATTTGACTCTTCCCCTATTCGTTCCATGAGTACCCATTCTACTTGTTTCAAATCAAATGGAAAAAACCCTACCGCCACAGGTAACTCCGCTTCTTCGTCTACCGGAAAATTCCAATGGGAAATCAGGTGACATGTCTGTCTCTGATTTTAATTTTCTAACTGAACAATTGAATCTAATGATTGATGCAATGTTCAAAGCCACCACTATGACTGAAGCAGTCCAAGTAGGTATAAAATTTACAAATCAAATTGTTATTGGATTACGTTTTTCTAATGGATCCAAATAATAATTTAAATATTTTAAATTGGAATGCTCGTTCTCTGAATGGTAAAGAGGACGAGCTGTTTAATTTTCTTACGGTTAATAACGTGCATATAGCAGTTATTACCGAAACGTATTTAAAACCTGGATCTAAACTCAAAAGAGATCCTAACTTTTTTGTTTATCGTAATGATCGACTTGATGGGGCATGTGGGGGAGTTGCAATCATCATTCATAGGCGTATAAAACATCAACTGTTTTCATCATTTGAAACTAAAGTTTTTGAAACTTTAGGTGTTTCTGTTGAAACACAGTTTGGTAAATATACTTTCATAGCTGCCTATTTGCCTTTTCAATGCTCTGGGCAGCAAGTTAATTTGCTCCAAACTGACTTGCGTAAATTGACTCGCAATAAGTCAAAATTTTTTGTCATTGGTGACTTTAATGCCAAACATCGGTCATGGAATAATTCTCAAAGTAATTCCAACGGCAGAATTTTATTTGATGAGTGCTCTTCAGGATATTTCTCAATTCAATACCCTGATAGCCCCACATGTTTTTCCTCTTCTAGAAATCCATCTACGATTGATTTGGTCTTAACCGACTCTAGTCATCTTTGTAGCCAACTGATTACTCATGCTGATTTTGATTCTGATCATGTCCCTGTTACATTTCAAATATCCCAAGAAGCGATTCTCAATCCTATCAGCTCCACTTTCAATTATTTACGAGCCGACTGGAAATATATATAAAACGTATGTTGACTCCAATCTTGATGTTAACATTTCTTTAGAAACTAAACTTGATATTGACAATGCTCTTGAAACTTTAACAAATTCCATTGTTGAAGCCCGGAGCATTGCAATTCCAAAATGTGAAGTAAAATTTGAATCCGTGATTATAGACGATGATCTTAAACTCTTGATCCGTCTTAAAAACGTGAGGAGAAGGCAATTTCAACGCACTCGCGATCCTGCTATGAAAATTATATGGCAGGATTTGCAGAAAGAAATCAAGAAACGTTTTGCTCAATTAAGAAACAAAAATTTTGAAAATAAAATTTCTCAATTGGACCCTGGCTCTAAGCCCTTTTGGAAATTATCTAAAATCTTGAAAAAACCTCAGAAGCCAATACCGGCATTGAAAGAGGAAAACAAATTATTACTAACTAATTGCGAAAAAGCTCAAAAACTTGCTATGCAGTTTGAAAGTGCGCACAATTTTAATTTAGGACTTACTAGTCCAATTGAAAATGAAGTTACTCAGGAGTTCGAAAATATTCTCAATCAAGAGAACGTTTTCGAAAATGCCTGGGAGACTGATTTGGAAGAAGTGAGAACTATTATTAAAAAATTCAAAAACATGAAAGCTCCTGGCGATGATGGAATTTTCTACATCCTCATCAAGAAACTTCCAGAAAGTAGCTTATCATTTTTAGTTGATATATTTAACAAATGTTTTCAATTAGCATATTTTCCTGACAAATGGAAAAATGCTAAGGTTGTTCCAATTTTAAAACCAGACAAAAATCCTGCAGAAGCTTCTAGCTATCGTCCAATCAGTTTGCTTTCCTCCATCAGTAAACTTTTTGAAAAGGTTATTTTGAACAGAATGATGGCCCACATCAACGAAAATTCAATTTTTGCCAATGAACAGTTCGGATTCCGCCATGGACATTCGACCACTCATCAACTTTTACGTGTAACAAATTTGATCCGTTCCAACAAATCTGAAGGCTATTCTACTGGTCTTGCTCTTCTAGACATAGAAAAAGCATTCGACAGTGTTTGGCATGAAGGTTTGATTGTAAAATTAAAAAACTTTAATTTTCCAACATACATTGTTAGAATAATTCAAAGTTATCTGTCAAATCGTACACTTCAGGTTAATTATCAGAACTCCAGATCTGAAAGACTTCCTGTAAGAGCTGGTGTTCCTCAAGGCAGCATTTTGGGACCAATATTATACAATATTTTCACATCTGACTTACCTGAGCTACCTCAGGGATGTCAAAAATCTTTGTTTGCGGATGACACAGGCCTCTCCGCCAAAGGACGAAGCCTGCGTGTCATCTGTAGTCGATTGCAAAAAAGTTTGGATATTTTTCTTCATACTTGCAAAAATGGAAGATTTCTCCTAATGCTTCCAAAACTCAACTAATAATATTCCCACATAAACCAAAAGCTCTTTATTTGAAACCTTCAAGTAGACATGTTGTCACGATGAGAGGGGTTCCAATAAATTGGTCAGATGAAGTTAAGTATCTAGGGCTCATGCTAGATAAGAATTTAACTTTCAAAAATCACATTGAGGGCATTCAAGCCAAATGTAATAAATATGTAAAATGTCTCTATCCCCTTATTAATAGAAAATCAAAACTTTGTCTTAAGAAACAAGCTGTTGATATTCAAACAAATTTTCAGGCCAGCCATGTTGTATGCTGTACCAATATGGGACAAGCTGTTGTAATACCAGGAAGAAAGCTCTGCAGAGAATTCAAAATAAAATTTGAAAATGATTCTGAAGCTTCCTCCCTGGTATAGTACCAATGAGTTACATAGAATATCCAATGTTGAAAACATGGAACAAATGTCAAATACAATCATAATAATTTCAGGCAAAAATTCGTTACAACTTCTATTGCCACGATTAATGCGTTATATGTTTAGGTTAAGTTAGGTTAAGTATATTAAAAACGCTTTTTTTTTCTCTTATAAGCAGGTGAAATCAACTCACCTGTAAAAAACTGAACTGCTACGGCAAATGAAATGTAATATGTTGTTAACAAAATGTTAATTAAATCTTAAATTTGTTTTACCAAATTAGGATGATAGTGTTGTCAAATAACACAGAACACCTAGATATAAGAAATGAATGTAATGTTTGGAATGATACTAATAAAGAAATTAAAATAAAAAAAAAAAAAAAAAAAAAAAAAAAAAAAAAAAAAAAAAAAAAAAAAAAAAAAAAAAAACGCAGACTCGTCTGCATTATATATTTGATCAGCCGATAGTCCAATCTGAGTAACGAAAAAGTAAAGAAATCTTCTTTAAACGGTTCTATGCTCTTCCCATCACAAGAGAGCTTTTCGCCTGTGATTTTGAGGCGGCGGATGCCGTACCGTTTTTTAAAGTTATGTAACCATTTTGCATTTTTTTTTTTTCATTTGAAAACTTACGAGCTTGCAATTTTACCAAAGTTGTAGTAATTATCTCATTTTTGTCTCTCATTTGTAGAAACCAATAAAATAGTGCTTGTTCTAGGCGATGGTGTCTCCCTGATGTCACATATATTTTCTTTTGATTCGTAGCATATCCCATAGATGAAGTTTGAAGAATTTTCTTTTCGTTAATTTCAATTTTTCGAACGGCAGATCGATCTACACCAAATCTTTTGGCAATATCAGTTTTTGACATTGCTCTGTCTTTCAATAATTGAAGAATCTCGAGTTTTTGATTAATAGTAAGGGTTTTGCGTTTGATTTTCTCACGAATTTCATTTCCTTTCGCCATGATGTTCGATAATATAATACACACCTAATTAGAATTATTTTCTAAACACATTTTGCCATTCAGAATTACCTTTCGATTTGAAGCAAGTTCTGCGTCGGTTAAGTATGAGCCTGGGTGAGAACTATCTAAAACATCACGAAGAATAAAGTCGCTATAATAACTAAATTTTAGCTTGTGTAATGTTTTGACTTACCAAGAAAAAAATCGATCCTGGTTTTATTACTGAGGATTCGGCAACCGTATGCGATTCGGCAAAAGCTGATCTATTCAAACTTTCGCTATAATTTAAGTAATTTCACAACACTTCTTTCCGCGTAATTATTCGTACACAATCACGTGAGCTTCCGGTTGGTTTGACACCTGGATAATTGTGCACGTGTTAATATACAATAATTAGAAGTAGGCGATGAACAACGCGAAAAATATCATCATGACATACTTTGATGTTTCTTTCCTGATTGAAGCTACTATTTCCAGAACGTGCCAAAATATTCGAGAATTTTCGCTTCTCTTCCATACCGCATGCCACCCATTTCTTTTTTTTGTGATTATAGAAAACGTTGTACTTTTTGTACTTATCAATATACTCTTGAACGGCGTACACTCAAAAGCAAAAGTTGGTTTCACCCCCTGCAAACTATACAAAATTGTTTTGTGGGTGTTTTATGGGATATTCAAACGTAAATAATGGGCGTTATATAGTTAAATATAGTGTGTTTTTGCATAACTTTCGTGTTTAAAATAAGTTTCTTGTGACCCCGAACTTTTGCACGATGCACCATGCTGATCCGTGAACTTAAACTTATGCACGATGACGTGAACGACTGTTTAAATTATTTTGAATGTTTTTCAGGTTTTCTACCAGCACTTGTTTTAGTGTAAATTTTGTAAATTATCACAGCTAGAAAAAAACATTCAAAACTGTTTCTGTTCAGATACTTACAAAGTAAGACTAATGCATTGCTTTTTGAGCATAAGCTTTGCTTAAGCTTTGCTTTGGCAGCCACATTTACTGCAAACCTTGGTGAGGCTTTCATGAAAAGCTCAATCAAACATAGGATATCTTAAAAATCTATCTATTGTTACGCTTATACACATTCAACTCTAAAGTGAGCAATTAATCAATTAGGCAAATTGCTTTTATCAAAAATGTGGTTTCCCAATAAATCATTTACATATTTAGAACTGTGCCTAAGACCAGAATGTGTCGCACAAATGGCTACAGCAAGTATACACCACGCTAATGCTGTGTACACCTAGTGCTCTTTTGAGATTGGTGCGTAAAGACGGTGATCAAAACTAAAGCAAGGTGAAGACGGTACAACATATCTCTGCTCCTGAAATAAGATTCCAACCACTCGCGTTTGCTAGAAACCCATTACACTTGAACACAAAATTATTTTCAGGCTAAGATTTCTAGCAAAAGAGGATAAATTTTCATCACTATTTTATGTGACAAAACGGAATAATTTGTTGACGAAAACGGAACGTGATAAAAACGGAGCGTGACAAAATCGGAACGTGACAAAAACGGAACATACCTGTATTCCAAAATGGCCGCCGGTGCGACTGTACCGAAGCGAAACTTTGCTTTGTTATTCACTAAAGTTCGTACACTTTATTTTCGCGATTTCTCACTATGACGCCGAAAATACTTAGAAGCCTGCGTCAGCTTCTGACACCATGTTTTAATAATAGCCAAAACACAGGTTTAACATTAATCAATTCACTTTATTGAGAAACACCGATCTTAACGCGCCGGTTACTTGAACGATAATGATGGCAGCTGTAGGAGCTGTCACTCGTATAGGTAGGTAAAACCGGTATAACGGAAGAGCCCGAGGGGTGCATCAATACTACAACAGATAGTTATCTATCCGTGCGGTCAGATCCAACTCCTGCATCCACATCTTCATATTCCACTATGGCTTATCAGGTGGCCAATAATCAAAAAAGTGATGTGCCCCAAATTTCAATTCTTGTTCACCATTTCATTGTAAAAATGTCTGCTAAGAAATCCCCAAAATATAGGGGGCATGATTTGCATTGCACACTCAGATATGAGGTGCCGAAGTTGAGCCTATGGAGAAAAACTTGTTTTTATTAACAAAAACTATGGTTTATTCAAATGAATATACCTCTTTTTCTATAATACTTACGTAAAATGTTTTACACCATTTGAAAGCTTACAAAAAAGGCTTTCTAGAAACAATAAAAGAATATTTATGATGTTTTTTTTATAAAGCGGTTAACAAAATCGAATAAGCTTATAGTTAACACATCGAGTGCTTTTTTGTCCCAAGTTGTCCCAGGCTTTAATTCAGTTCCAAGGGTACTTTGAGATGTAAACTAAAGGATCGTGAAAAATTTAGCTGCACAAATTTGCACTTTTTCAATAAAGGGTTTTTGAATTTTTCCAATATTTTAACCATTTTCTATTGAAAACAGCTAAAAACTAATTTAGAAAACGGAATTTCGCTTTATTATTCATATCATCGTTTCTATGTAAGTTTTAATATTTATAATGGTTTGCACAACGTTAATCGCATAAATGGCTTATATGCATTATAAGTAACAAAGTTTAATATTTCGCTATAGGCCCTATTCAAAAGTTAGCCTCGAAAACTTGTTTTTGAAAATAAAACATCAAATTTGTATCATAAAACTCATAAATACGACATGAGATGGAAAAAAATATTTTTGGCCGTCAGTCTGTATGGAAACCGCCATAGTGTATTCCTATCATCTAAAAATCGTTATTTCACTAGCTCATATACATTTCCCTGCATATAATGTGAGAAATCTCTATCAACAATCTAATAAAATGGGGCCTCTTATTTTTTCTTGGCATTACGTCCTCACTAGGACAGAGCCTGCTTCTCAGCTTAGTGTTCTTATGAGCACTACCACAGTTATTAACTGAGAGCTTTCTTTGCCAAAAATTGCCATTTTCGCATTCGTATATCGTGTGGCAGGTACGATGATTACTCTATGCCCAGGGAAGTCGAGGAAATTTCCATTACAAAAAGATCCTGGATCGACCGGGAATGAAACCCAGACACCTCCAGCGTAGCTTTGCTTTGTAGCCGCGGACTCTAACCACTCGCTAAGGAAGGCCCACATAAAAATTGGGGCATTTGTATTATCGGTTATATACGATTATAATACTACTCGTGGCCCTTTTGATTCACTTCGGCAGTGGTTTCTTTTTAAAGCTACTGAGCTCATATTTTTCCACAATTTGCGTTCGTACTGAAGTGCATCTTATTGCAAATTTCAGACAATTCGGGCGAGAAACCCCCCATGCCAAAATGAATCATGGAAGTGCCCAAGTAGCTCTGCACCCTACCAAATAAGATAGCCATGGCAAATATTCATAATATTCAAATATCTAATCATAGATCTATTTGAGAAAATCGGTAATTGTATTCTAAGAAATACTACCGTATTATTATTTGAAAAACCTTGACAAGTCGAGACCAGGTATATAATATACACAACAATTTAATAACTTGCCAACAGGAGGACATTTAGATATTAACCGGTTATACCGAAAGGTGTGAAAAAAAAACAACCCAATAAAACCGTTTGACGGTTTATTTTTGCCCCAATACCAGATAAATCAGCGAATACCTTAGCTTTTTTGTTGGGGGTTGAAACTACTGCGTCCAATATTAGAACTACCTTAGCTAGAACTGTTGTAAATAATAACATACTTCAATTCGGTCCCATGAAAGTATCAAAACGGATTCAAGGTACCCAATATTATGGAGTATTTTGATAAAATTTGCGATCTTCTCAAAATTGACCACACGCGTTCAGCGGTATACCACCCATTAGACTTTTGGTACATTGGAAAGAAACCGAAGGTATTTGAATGAATACCTTGTTTTTTTCCAATGAAGCGAGAAACGACTGGGATACATGGATGCCTTACTATTCCTTCTCTTACAATACCACTCCTAACGTAGATCATGATTAAACTCTCTTCGAATTAGTTTTTGGAAGGAAATGTAATACTTTTCAATCAACTATAACTAATATTCAACCTTTATACAACTTTAATCATATGAAAAGGAATTACAATACAGATTGCAAGTAGCGCATACAAGAGTTTTAGAGGGAATTCAGAAAACAAAGAGCAATAGAACAAACTGTTTAAACGAAAATTTCAATACAACACCACTTAAAATCAACGCACCGTTTACCTAAAATTAGAAAATAGACAAAACTAGATTCACTTAATGCAGGTCATGGTAATAAAATATCTACAGTCCACAGATCAAGATTAATCAAATCATTTCAAATATTTGACTCCAACGCTCCCGAGAGGGGGAAGGATAAAAGTTTATTCTTCCAAACTCGGAAACTTATGAAAATATATTTTGAGCCTTAACTCTTCGTTTATTCACGGTTTACTAAAGACTGTTCACAATTTGTTCTTAACCTACGAAGTTAGTTCTGGGTTAGTCCTGGAACGAGGGAACAGTTTGGGATTGTTTATGTTGCAGTCAATTCTGCAGCATTGTGGTTTTTGCTAATGGATTCTGATGACTCTGCGTGCGGGAGCCTGACCACCTAGAAAGTTGATGTTTTCGGCAGAGTTGTTCAGTGGCTCGAAACCTATCTTTATCTAAGCTTTGGAATTCGAGATTAGCTAAAATAATGCAACCACTTGATGTTCTGAACACACTTTGCCGAGGACCCAATCTTTCTAAGCTCATGAGATAGGTGCAAAACAAAAGTAAAATTTGAATGCCTCACTAGTGTCACCTAGCGGTCGAATCCGAACCAAATAGCGAGGGTACCATCAGATAGCGCTCCACCTCCAGAACAACTTTACTGAAGACCCCAAGTTTCGAATTTTCTGTATTTTGCGATATATTGTTTTGAAATGGTGGTCTACTCGAACCGTATTTAGTGTGTTCGATTATTATGTGTATTAAACCTATATTCTAGAATGGTTGAAAGAATTAGCGATACTATTCTTTTGTTAAAATATTGTTCAACCAGGACACGCCGTGCATTATTGAACTATCTTGAATAGTGTCCGGTTCCATTGCTGAAAGAGTTTATGAAATCACTTCTGAAACAACAAAGATGTGCATTGTCAAACTGTACTTCTGACTTTTCAGGGGGTTGGATGTGCAGGGTGTTGAAAGATATAATTTGATCATGCTGTAGCGTCACCTGGTAAGTGAATTCCGAAGTATAATGAACACTGAGGGGGATCAGATAGTCAAAGCGTTAAACGTACAGCCATTTAGCAATATCATTAGTTGTTGTTGGTTTGATTCCTGCAGGCAAAGAATCTTTCGTAATTTAAGTTTCTTTGAGCTTTCTGAGGCAAAG
>NW_018734480.1:0-97565 GCF_002204515.2 Aedes aegypti
GCGACTTCACGATCTGGAGCATGCGCTCGTAGTTGTTGTTCTTTAGATTTCGGACATGTTGACCGCTTGTGGCTAAAGGCTCTGCAACTGTAGCACTTTTCAGCAAATTTCGGTTTACCTTCACGGATTCCTTTCTTTTGCTTCTCGGTCCTTGCTGCCAGTGCCGTCCCGTCGGGTATATTTGATAGTCCGCTTCATGTATCACGACCGTTTCGCTCCTGTTCTTCAGCCAACAAACTACTTTTCACTGTTGCCAGGATGAACTGTTTTTCTTTCAATTTATTGTCAATTGCCGTAGTGACGACGTCGTACGAAGCTGGCACGACGAGATACACAGTTGGCTCACCTGGTCCTGACAAGCGACCTCTGGATGTATGTTTGGACCGCAAATCCCTTCTTTGCAAACGCAAACGACTCCAAAGACTTCCACATGGCCGGTAGTCTTCTACGGGCATAAAATGAGTACCATGCTCGATGATGACCTGCAAGCTCTTGAGGTTTTCAAATGCCGGGTGCTTAGGACGATCTTCGGCGTCGTACAGGAGAACGGTTTGTGGCGGCGAAGGATAAACCACGAGCTCGCCCTGCTATACGGCGAACCCAGTATCCAGAAGGTGGCCAAAGCTGGAAGGATACGCTGGGCAGGGCATGTTGCAAGAATGCCGAACAACAGCCCTGTAAAGATGATGTTCGCTTCGAATCCGGTCGGATCAAGAATGCGTTGGGCGCAGCGAGCTAGGTGAATTGACCAGGTGCAGGCTAGGACCTGGTGAGCGTGGTTCGCAGTCGAGGGTGGAGAGAAGTGGTCATGAACCGAGTGAATTGGCGTAATACTGTTGGCGAGGTTTTATCAAGTTTATTGATGTAGAACCAAATAAATAAGCTATAGTATAGAAGTGCTCCTTATTGCAAAGTTTCAATTCATTCTTGGTTACGTCGGATCGAAGTTCCGATCGAACCCATGCACATTGGGGAAATCCGAACCCAAAGGTGGAAAAAATTGATAACTTTCACAATAGAAAGACTAAAATAAGTTTTATAGCTTGTTCGAAAGGAAATTTTTTCAGGATCGATTGGTGAATGGTTTCATAAACGTGTGATCGCTCTGGGATAAGCAATGGTGCCCGTTTTGCCCTGATTCCTTGGAAATTTCCTGATTTTCATGTTGTTTTGTGTAAAATTGTTTTATTATGGAGATTATTTCCGATTGAACTCCGTCGATTTCTAGTCCATTCAACAATGTTCAACAGAGAACGTCATAAAATATGGAAATTTAGGGGATTATGGGGCCCAAATGAACAGTAAAATATTTTTGAGGAGGATTTTTTTGTTTTTTCATTTTTTCAACTGTGTTTTTATTGGAAATATAAATAACTACAAATAGTAAAATAACCATAAATATAGCTTGCAGAAAAAAGTTGTAGTGAAATTTATAGAAAAATATATGATAATTAATTATGCTCTTTGCACAGGAATTGTGAATCAATTTACCTTCTTATATCACAAATTGCAAAACATTTCCAAACGATATGCGATAGGTTTGGGTACACGATATTGATCTAAATGATTGCCGTTAGCCTTATTGATAGCAGATAGTGGGAGCATATAGTTTTTTTTGGCTATTTTTTGCCCCGATTCCCCTAAAAACGATTTGTTTCATAATTAATTGAAACCAGATATCTCCGAAATCAAATTTATTAAATTTACTACATTGTTTATACACGTATTTCAAATAATAAAACATAGGAGATTATGGGGATTTTACACATAAATTGAAACAAAAAATAAACAAAACAAGTAAAAAACTCAAAAATGAATCCACTAAGAAACCTTTTGCAGTTTTTTTTCTGACTGAAACAAATCACTCAGGATTACGTTAGTTACACAAGCATAACTGTAGAAATTTGATGAGAGTAAAATTGCATTTTACACCCGAAATTATTTGGGAAATAATTTTGTCTTTTTAACAAATGTTTATTATAACAATATTCGGCAGTGGGGTTTTTGAAAACTACAAAGCTCATATTTGGTAAGAGTATGCATCGTATTAAAGTGTTTCTTATTGCGAAGTTTCAGACAATTGAAATACTGAAAAATCCCCCTTGCCAAAGTGAATTATGGAAGTTCCTATGTACCTCTACACCCTACTACAGAAATAGTGGGTCATAAAAGTGAACAAAACAAAGTCTTCCATATATTTAAATATGCACATTTGTATTGTATAAGATGTAGTAGTTGCAATGCTCAATTCTCAATATTTTTCAAACTCATTTATCCATTTCATTAGTATAATTTATGTTTTGTTTGTTATGTGGCCTGCTTATTCAACGAAATGAAAACAAACTAAGATATATAATACATGCTATCTGGTGACTCAGCGTTATCTTTTTGTTATTCAAGTTTGTTCGTACTCTTTTATGAAAACATATAAAACAAGAAAATAATTTCTTTATGTTATGCATTTTAGAAAGCTATTGAACATGCTTAACATTCAGTCAAACAGATGTAACCATAATAACTGTTTACAATATTAACACAGTATGATTCACCAAGAGGGACATAAATGTCAACTAACAAGCAATCTGTTTGTAGAGGGCGGAAACATAACAAACATAGTAGTATATATTATACTAATTGAATGAATGATCGATTTTGGAAAAAATCTAGAATTGAGCATGGTTAGCAACTGCATTTTCACTTTTATTGTCACTTTTTCTCTAGTGTATGATGGCAATTGAAATATTGTAATACCAAATATCCGTAAAAGACAAAATTATTCCCGAATAATTTCTTGTAAAATACAATTTAACTTTCATGAAATTACTACAGTAGTGATTGTGTAACTAACCTGATATGTAATTTGTTTCAATCAGAAGAAAACGACAGATGGTTTCTTGGTGAATTCATTTTTGTTTTTTGGTTATTTTTTATTTGTTTGTAAAAGATCCTCTTACGTTTATGCTTTAAATACGTTTTATGCCTTTAAATATTGTATTAGATACAGAATAAACAAATCAGTACATAATAAATTTAATTTTGAGATATCTGTTTAATTAATTCTGAACTAAATCGTTTTTAGGGGAATTGGGGCAAAAATAGCCAAAAAGCTATATGCTCCCACTACCTGCTATCAATGAGGCTAACGGCAATCGATCATTTAGATCAGTGTTTCCCAAACTTTTTTGACTTTCGCCCCCTTGAGACCAATATTTTTTGAAATCGCCCCCCTGATACGAAATTTAATCATTTGTATTAAGTAGTAAACTTACGTTGAAGTATTGATCAAAATCTCATCATAAGTGTCAATCATTGTACTTCATTTAAAATACCCCAAAGAGAATGTCTTCTAATTGTATATCCATAAAAGAGTTGTGCAATATCTATGTTATGCATCAATTGTTTTCGTATCAAGAAATCTATTTTTTTGGCTACTGGTCGATCAACGAAACAATTGTAGTTCACTTTGCTTTTTGTCTTCTTTTAAAAGTTTATTAAGTTGTAGAAATACATTTAAGAATTTTTTTAATACATTCTCGGCAGTTCTGGAAACAGCCCAATCTAAAGTCTGTTCTGATTTAAAATTCATAAATTTCGAAAAGATTTGTACAAATTTGCAAACATTATCGCAAACATAAAAATAATATATAAAAATAATGGTGGGCTTCGTGGCCGTGCGGTTAGCGGCGTCAGTCGTTTAGGCGTATTGTGTCACGGGGTGTGGGTTCGATTCCCACTCCGGTCGGTGGAAACTTTTCGTCAAACGAAAAATTCATCGCTGGACTACTGGGTGTTATGTGTTATGTCCGTTGCCTAATGTTAGTGATCGTTCAGTCTGTGCAGCCTTTGGCTGAAGACGGTGTAAATTGTCTTTTTTTTTTTTTAAAATACAATTTATAAAAAAATATAAGTAAACTCAGACTATTCTTCAAATTTCCATTCACCGTCATATAACGTTCAGCGCAAATTTTATTTTTCAGGCTTTGATCCATGCACTTTTATGACACCAAGGCCTATTTTTAAAAACAAAATATCAAAATGAGTAGTGAAATAAATGCGTGAGAAGCAATAAAACTTAATCTGCCCTATTCCAAAGATCGCCAAAAAGCTACCAAACATTACATTAAACTTGGAAATAAATTTGAAATATCGCTGGAAGTTCTCACATATTTTCTTCTATCAAAATACATTAAATGTTATATTAGTCAAAAACCATTCAGATCTCAATTAAAATTGTCAAATTTGTCTATCATAACTAAAAATCAAGCGCGTTTAGAGGTACACACAAGAACAGATGAAATAGTTAGGAGTTAAATTTTTTTTTTCAGATGTAGATGCTTTCATTGAAATATGAGTGTCTCTTACAAACTTTGAATTAATTATTGTTTTTCAATTTCTGTCATCCCATAATTTTCGCCCCCTTTCTAACATTTTCGCCCCCCAAATTCAGTTTTATAAATTTTCGCCCCCTTGCACCTGAAAATCGCCCCCCGGGGGGCGAATTCGCCCACTTTGGGAATCACTGATTTAGATCAATAACGTGTACCCCAACTATTGCATATCGTTTGGAAATGTTTGGAATTTGTGATATAAGAAGGTTAATTATTCACAATATTGTGCATAGAGCATAATTAATTATCATACATTTCTTATAAATTTCACTACAACTTATTTCTGCAAGCTACATTTATGGTTATTTTACTATTTTAGTATTTATTTCAATAAAAAAAACACGTTGAAAAAATGAAAAATAAATAAATCCTCTTAAAAAAATATTTCATTGTTCATTTGGCCCTTTAATCCCCTAAATTTCCATTTTTTATAAGGTTATCTATCACTCAAAATAATCCAAACGTCATTGTTACGTGAAAACATACGTGGTTTTTTTCCATCCCTCTTTTCACGTAGCACTTACGTGGATCATAGGTGATACAGAATGAACGCATGAATACTTCAGCATCGTCACTTCCACCGAAGTTTCACGTAACAGCTACGTGAATTCTCCCGTATCTTTCACAAGCCGTTCCAGTACATGCTAGATGATGTTCCCGTAAAATCCATCAACAATTTCCATAGTAATTACTCTGCTTCATTTTGAATTTCATAAGGTTTATTTAAATCAAAAAGGGTTCAACCAAAGGTTCAACTATCTGAAGAAAAGTGTTTTATTATATCAAATCGATGACATTGTTCTCCAATTCGTTACAGCCACACGTATTTAGTACCTAGATAGTTTCGAACGAGTTACTAGGAACTTCGTTGGGTAGCGGTGCTTTGTTCAGTAGATGTTTAACGGGTATACAACTTGGTTCCCAGGTTGTCCGCAGTTCCAGATTTACTCAGCTCCTGCAGAATCACACAATGTCGATAGATTTGATAAAACAGTGCAAAAATAAACATTTCAATACTTACGCTTTGGGTAGAATGAAACAAATCAATCAAGTGCCGCAAAAACTCTTCGGGCTCAAAAATCTGATGCTGATTTGGTTTGCAATTCGCCTCCATACTTCAAAATGAGAAATTCTTTTAGGAACAACTGACCTCATCGCCATCTTGAGCACAACAAATGATGAACGTGATATGAAATGTCAAATATCAAACCACAACACAGAATGAACTACCTATCGAAATGAATCTAAGTGGGGTACGTGATTTTTACGTAGGAGTGATGATAATTAACAGTAAACATTACTGAAGTCTCATTTCATCCTTACCAACGATTAGATGATTATTACCGTTGTCAGGTAAATTAAGAAAAAGTTCATTTTATAGGGATCTACGTGAATTTTCACGTAGCCTTGACATGTGGATTATTTTGAGTGTATAAAAAAATGTTGGGTGAATTAGGGATGATGGAATTCATCGGAAATATTCTCCACAATAAAACAATTTTACACAAAACAACATGAAAAACAAAATTTTTCAAGGAATCGGGGTAAAACGGGCACCATTGCTTATCCCAGAGCGGTCCCACATTCATGAAACCATCACCAATCGATTCCTGAGAAAATTTCCTTTCGAACAAGCTATAAAACTTATTTTTTATCTCTCTATTGTGAAAGTTATTAATTTATTCCACCTTTGGGTTCGGATTTCCCCAATGTGCCATGGTCTATTGATTTTGCTCATGTGAACGGGAATGCAAAACGGTTTCCGATCGAGAGAGCATTCAAACGTAAGCAAAGTGAATCATGGAAGTGCCCAAGTACTTATGCAGTTCTTATCCGTAACGACTTCTTCCCGAAGAAATACCGTAAGGTGGTTCCGGGGAGATGAGGGTCTGAGTCCAAGGGTCATGTCGATGCACTGTTCACCACTTGAGCAATTCTAATTGAATTGCTCATGCACAGTACATAGGCTGGTTTTAGCGGGTCGTCGTTGGTGCGTCATCCCCGCATTCCCTGAGTTATCTTCTCAGGGGATCTGTTTGCAGATTTCCCCCTTGTAAAAAACAAAAAAAAAAATCCGTAACGACTTGTTCTTTCTACCTATTCAGGAAAGGACATTTTTCGAAGAATTGTAAAGAATAATCAATGAAAAACAGCAGCTTTAATTTAATTATAAAACTTTTATTTGAATTCTTTCTCTTACAGCATTCTGTTAATCTGCTTTGTTTTATCATCATTCCTTCTTTGAATGTTAAGTTTCCTAGTAGAATTTGTTGCTTGTTACTTTAACTTGGATGTCTTGAAACTAATCACGCACACTTACATACAATCAGTCGATGGTTGAGAAAGGAAAAGAACCAAACAGGAATATTAGAATAACTGGGAACTAAGGAGGGGTAATAGAGTATACTCCCATCGTCAACGCTGTCCTCGTGCCAACTAAGGTGGGGCTGCGATGACCATGGGAGGTGTAAATGGGGATGAACTAGCAGTTTCTTTTCTTTCTCAGACTACCCTATCAAAAGGCAATAATAAACGCAGTTTATGAAAAACAAATTAAACAATAAATAAAGACGAATAAGATGCCTTATCGCCTTGTAAGTGTATTCACGCAAGTTTCTCTCTAAATTAAACTTTGTGGGTTTTCAATAATTTTCATTCTCTCATCTGAAAAATGAGATGAGAACACGCCTAACGCGTACCTAGTACACGAACACTCGATCTTGTATTCTCTCGCTCGCACACGCTCTACTGTGGAACTCTTTTCCTGTTCTACTTGATCTACACGGCTAGTAATGAACCGAGTCCCTCTACTAGCTCTAACCGGACTGGATCGAGTGGTGGAAGGGCCCTAACTAGACCGACCAGGGAACGGAAAATGGGAATTACGCTAGACTAACAAACAAGAGTTTACAGTTCGTCCTTGAGATCCTCGTCGTCGGCAGTTGGTGGGGGAGATCCGCCAGTGCTAGCGTATAGCTTGGCGATGATTGGTTGCACGACATCTTCAAGTTCTTTCTTCTGTTTCTTGTAGTCTTCCGAATCGGCATCTTGGTTTTCGTCAAGCCATTTGATCTTCTCGTCGATGGCTTCCTCCATTGTAGCCTTGTCATCGTCAGCTACCTTGGCGCCCAACTTGTCCTTGTCTCCGAGCTGGTTCTTCAGACTGTAAGCATAGCTTTCCAATTCGTTACGAGCTTCGACGCGTTCCTTCAGTTTCTTGTCGTCATCGGCGAATCGCTCAGCATCCTTGATCATTCGCTCGATATCTTCTGGGGTCAGACGGTTCTGGTCGTTGGTGATGACAATCTTTTCGCGATTTCCAGTTCCCTTATCTTCGGCAGACACCTGCAGGATACCGTTGGCATCGATTTCGAACGAGACTTCAATTTGTGGGATGCCTCGTGGTGCTGGTGGGATTCCAGTCAGATCGAATTTTCCGAGCAAATGGTTGTCCTTGGTCATGGGACGTTCACCCTCGTAGACTTGAATGGTGACAGTGTGCTGATTGTCGGAAGCAGTGGAGAAGATCTGAGACTTCTTGGTTGGGATGACGGTGTTACGTGGGATCAGCTTGGTCATGACACCTCCGACGGTTTCAATACCCATGGTCAATGGATTAACGTCGAGCAGAACGATGGCTTCAGTATCTTGTTCACCAGAGAGGACACCAGCCTGGACAGCGGCACCATAGGCAACAGCTTCATCGGGGTTGATACCACGGGATGGTTCCTTACCATTGAAGAACTCCTTGACCAATTGCTGGACCTTTGGAATACGAGTAGATCCTCCGACCAGAACGATTTCATCGACATCCTTCTTGTTCATATCAGCATCTTCCAAGACCTTCTGGACTGGTTTCATCGTCGAGCGGAACAGATCCATGTTCAATTCTTCGAACTTGGCACGGGTCAGAGTCTCGCTGAAGTCATCACCCTCGTAGAATGATTCAATTTCAATGCGAACCTGGTGGCTGGACGACAGAGCACGCTTGGCCTTCTCGACTTCACGACGAAGTTTCTGTACAGCGCGGTTGTCCTTGCGGATATCCTTGCCCTTCTTCTTCTTGTACAACTTGATGAAGTGGTCCATTACGCGCTGATCGAAATCTTCACCTCCCAAGTGAGTGTCACCGTTGGTAGCAACGACCTCGAAGACACCGTTATCAATGGTCAGCAGAGAAACATCGAAGGTACCACCTCCCAAATCGAACACCAGAACGTTCTTCTCGCCGTCCTTCTTGTCCAAACCATAGGCAATAGCGGCGGCAGTCGGTTCGTTGATGATACGCATCACGTTAAGACCGGCGATAACTCCGGCATCCTTGGTGGCCTGACGCTGGGCATCGTTGAAGTAAGCTGGGACAGTAACGACAGCGTGGGTTACCTTCTTGCCAAGGTATGCTTCAGCGGTTTCCTTCATCTTGCCCAGGACCATAGCGGAGATTTCCTCCGGAGCGAACACCTTATCGCCCTGGCTGGTCGAAACCTTGATATGTGGCTTGGAGTTCTTTTCGATGACCTTGAATGGAAGCAACTTGGCATCGTGCTGGACAGTGGAGTCGGTGAACTCACGTCCGATCAGACGCTTGGCGTCGAAGACGGTGTTTTCCGGATTGGTGGTCAGCTGATTCTTGGCGGCATCTCCGATCAATCGTTCGCCGTCGGCGGTGAAGGCCACGTACGATGGCGTAATTCGGTTACCCTGGTCGTTGGCGATGATCTCCACTCGGCCGTTCTTGTACACTCCCACACACGAGTAGGTCGTTCCCAGATCGATACCGACGACGGTTCCGTAGTCTTGCTCCTTCTTTTCCTCGGCGGTACAGGTTAGTACGGCCACGGCGGCCACCAGGGCCAACGGTACTAGCAGCTTCATTTTGACGACTCTGCAATGGTAAAGGAAAGACAGAAATTAGTCGTTTGATCATACAAATTGATGGTTTGTTAGAAAGCAAGAAATATGAACCTATGTTATAAACATACTAGTTGGATGGTATTTAAATCGTTTTTGCATGTGTCTGATTGATAATTTTAAACGTAATGATTTCCTAATTCAGCCTAATTCTTTCAAGAAACTTTTGTTGACCAAATTGAATTCTTCTGAGTTTTGAGCTAATCTGTCGGATTTGATGTTTTGTGTTTGCTTCAAACTTTTTTGTAACACACGGCATGCGACTTACGAAAATAATCTTCATTGTTCCATTTTTCTTATACTATTATTCTTCGCAAACAGCAACAATATTCCATTCGTAAACTAGAGTGACTTTGAAATGCTTCGATTACAGCTCATCATTGAAAGGATCGTCGTCGTCGCCGTCAGTTTCCGGCTGAGGTGAGCTCTCACCGCTGGCGTACAAATTAGCGATGATCGGCTGAACGATTTCTTCGAGTTCCTTGCGCTGGTTTTTGAGTTCCTCCGTATCAGCGTTCTGGTTCGAATCTAGCCATTTGATCTTCTCATCGACTGCCTCTTCAATAGTGTTCTTCTCATCATCGGAAAGCTTTGAACCCAATTTTTCCTTATCGTTGATTTGGTTTTTCAGATTATAGGCATAGCTTTCTAGTTCATGAAGCGCGTCAACCCGTTCTTTGAGTTTCTTGTCGTCTTCTGCGAATCTTTCTGCGTCGTGAATCATGCGCTCAATATCATCCGGAGTCAATCGGTTCTGATCGTTGGTAATGACAATCTTTTCGCGATTACCAGTTCCCTTATCTTCCGCCGAAACCTGCAGAATACCGTTTGCGTCAATTTCAAACGAAACTTCGATCTGTGGCATTCCACGTGGCGCCGGGGGAATTCCAGAGAGGTCGAATTTTCCGAGCAAGTGATTATCCTTGGTCATTGGGCGCTCACCTTCAAAGACCTGAATGGTGACGGTATGCTGATTATCTGAAGCAGTTGAGAAGATCTGCGATTTCTTCGTCGGGATTACACTGTTGCGTGGAATCAACTTGGTCATTACTCCACCAACGGTTTCAATTCCTAGGGTCAGCGGATTTACATCTAACAGCAGAAGTCCTTCGGTCTCAGTAGCGCCTGAAAGCACGCCAGCTTGAACGGCAGCTCCGTATGCAACAGCCTCGTCAGGATTGATGCCACGGGACGGCTCCTTGCCGTTGAAGAATTCCTTGACCAGCTGTTGAACTTTAGGGATGCGAGTGGATCCTCCCACTAAAACAATCTCATCCACATCTTTCTTATTCATATCGGCATCCTCAAGAACTTTCTGAACCGGTTTCATGGTGGCTCTAAACAAGTCCATGTTCAACTCTTCGAACTTGGCCCGAGTTAAGGTTTCGCTGAAATCTTCGCCTTGGAAGAACGACTCAATCTCTATGCGAACCTGGTGGCTGGATGACAAGGCACGTTTAGCCTTCTCTACCTCTCTGCGCAACTTCTGAACAGCGCGAACGTCTTGTCGAATATCCTTTCCGTTCTTCTTCATGTAGACCCTGATGAAATGATCCATCACACGTTGGTCGAAGTCTTCACCTCCCAAATGGGTGTCTCCGTTAGTGGCAACAACCTCAAAGACTCCATTATCAATGGTCAGCAAGGAAACATCAAAGGTGCCTCCGCCGAGGTCAAACACCAGGATGTTCTTTTCGCCTTCCTTCTTGTCCAAACCGTAAGCGATAGCTGCAGCCGTAGGTTCATTGATGATACGCATCACATTCAAGCCAGCTATGGTTCCTGCATCTTTGGTAGCCTGACGTTGAGCATCGTTGAAGTATGCCGGAACGGTAACTACCGCATGGGTCACTTTTTTGCCGAGATATTCTTCGGCAGTTTCCTTCATCTTTCCAAGAACCATGGCAGATATCTCCTCTGGCGTGAAGGTCTTTTCACCTTGGTTCGTAGTGACCTTAACGTTCGGCTTGGAGTTCTTCTCCACCACCTTGAACGGAAACAGTTTCAAATCCTGCTGCACTGTGGGATCACTGAAGTCACGACCGATCAAACGCTTCGCATCGAAGATCGTGTTCTCCGGATTGGTCGTGAGCTGATTCTTGGCCGCATCGCCGATCAACCGCTCACCATCGGAGGTAAACGCCACATAGGATGGCGTGATGCGGTTGCCCTGATCGTTGGCAATAATCTCCACGCGTCCGTTCTTGTAGACGCCCACGCAAGAGTACGTTGTACCGAGGTCAATGCCGATAACGGTACCGTAGTCTTGTTCTTTCTTTTCCTGTGCAGCGTACACCGTAGCCGTCAAAACGGCAATCGCGATCGCTATCGCACAATGCGGAGAGAGATGTCGCATTTTGCGGAGACGATTCTACATTCACGATGCAGCAGCAAAGAAAAGAAAATGCGGATTGATAGTTTATTTTGGGATCATTGGGATATTGCTAAGATCACTCCAAAAAAAAAGCTTTGTCTTATACTTAAGCGTTTAGTCGACACATGTTAATCACTCCACTGTTGCAATGCAGGTTATTAGCAGGAGGGTGCACGCTTTGCAATTGTTGTTTAGTTGGTAAACAAAAGCTCAAACCTTAAGGTGAAACATTTTGGAATCCAATCATGGCTGTCACATTGACCGGCTTGTGTCCCTTTTCAAGGATTCAAAGACACTGCTCTACAGAAACAACGAACGTACAAAGTCAATCTTCTTATTTTGAACTTTCTGCTAGTGCGCGAAACTAAAACAGAAATTGCACTGTCGTTTGCTGCTTCTGTCGCGAAATTTGATCCTTCAAAGTTCTGGTACACTATTGAATTTGGATTCCAAGCTGTTTCACCTTAACTCATTGACCAAGTGAAACTAATGGATATTCTGCTATTTATTGAAAAGTATAAATAAATGTGACGGACCTAATATGAAAACCAACGTTCATTTGAATATGATAATGAAATGAATTATGAAACGGTCTTTCAAATGACACAATTTAAATCGACACTAACTCTTCAAGTATCCTGTTTCATGATGCTCATGCGATAGAACTAGAGCAAATGGAACGCAACAATCTGATATAGCTTCAGCATAGATATGATCAATCAAGGCGAGCTGATGTCTCTTTTCATTTTTTGGAATTTAGAAAAAAAAAGTTGCTTGGTCGTATTAAAAACCCGAATAGCCTTAACGGTGAACGCGTAGCTGTTTAGAAAGACCTTGCAGAGAATTGTGGAGTAACTTCGTGCTTGCCACACGATATACACATGGAAAAATGATCAATTATCAAAGAAAGCTCGGAGATAATAACTGTGGAAGTACTCATATGTCCACTAAACTGAGAAGCTATATCTGCCCCATGTCGGATCTAACGCATAAACAGAAGATCAATTCATTTCTAGGCCCTATTTCTATCTGTCGTGGAATGCTTTTAGTACTATTCTGGAGAATCAAAGTCAAAACTGTAACTTCTTTCACCATGCTCGTATTTTATTTTACACGGATCACATATTCATACTGGCCTTTTTAATGAAAAGAAAAATAACTAGAAGAACAAATAATCGAAATAAAAAGATAGACATACATGACAAATGATATCTTATCTATAATAAAGGCTCAAAAGGAACATTCCCGAATACAAGTATGAAGGTCAAACTTTAATTGGTAATAAAAAAAAACTTTCTAAAATTACTTTAAAACTTTGATTAACTAGCATATTAATTCATATCATTTGATTCCACGAGACTGCTCGTGATTACGTATAAGGGATAACAGCCGCAGACGTGCGTTCCACACAGATAGAAGTCTACCGCTTCGTACATGTATGAAAATGGGCCACGTCAGACACTTTTCTCGTAGAGTGGAATATTCCGCCGCCACGCCGTTTCCCCGCACGATAGTTTCCTTCCAGTTAATCAATTGGCAACCCGGACGAGCGATATTCGCAATCGTCGAATTTCAAAGTTTGATCATCACAAGCTACCGCTAGAGAAAGTATCAAAGCGTCACAAGGTACCGTTAGTTTTCTGACCTCAATAGTTGAGACTCCCTAAAAAGGTGTGACCTAAATATGGCAATGTTCCACGACAAATTAACACATCACTTTCCACATTTCGCACATTTCCACGAATTCGCACTCACTTAGAACAACTTATCACACTTATCGCTACACATGAAGCTCAATTTGTTTAACAATTAGTTATGCTTAAAGTTCAATCAACCTACCTAGCCAATCAAATTTCTATTACAAAAGAATTATTAAAGACACAAAAGATGGGACTATACTGTTACCTCGTTGAGCTCTCGATTGAAACAGACAGCCAGCTATGAGGCACGACTCCCGTTTGTCCGTCCGTGTACACGGTTGGAGTAGATTTCAATAGAGACCGGGAGAAAAGAACACGTCAACCTTTCCCGGTCCGCTCACTACGACTTGCGTCCACGGTAGTGGTCGTGTTAACGTCGCTGCAATGATCTACGTACGGTACGTACGCTTTACTGACTGAATACTAAATACGATTCGAAGTCCGCATAGCATTACAATCTGAAAGTTCCGTTGTGTTGAATAGGGTATTCAACAACGTATAGTACCGGGACCAACACCAATTTGGTGATGCTGTGCAGGCAAGGGGCTTCAAGGCCAGTCTCCACGGAGCATTTGAAGCTCAAGGAGTCTGATTTCACAAAAAAATCGTTGGAAGGCTTAAAACCTGACGTGGCCGTAGACTATATCAATCGACACTGTAGCTAAGGCAGTGGTTCCCAAACTTTCCAGAGTTGCGGCTGCCTTGCGGATTCTTCAAGTCTCGCGGCCCCTCAAAAAAAAATAATTTTTAAAAAATTAAAAGAACTTTAAAACACATCTTTCTAAGAGTTCACTTAATTACCTTTGTATAAAAAAAAAACATTCCTCCTTCCTTCCTTCCTTCCTATCTGGCCAAGAAATTCTTCCAGATATCGTGAGGAATTCTTTTTATCAAATGATCTAAAAGTGCCTTATCAAATGATCTAAAATTGCCTTTAAGCATCAAAATTAAATATGAAAAAATATTCTATTGTATCTTATTGAAATCCAGAGTATTTCTCTGGACGATGTTTTGTATTTTTTCCTCTCATATTTTGGGGAAATCAGAGCTGATAGCGACTTATCGTCTTGGAAATATGAACCAAAAAGAGACCATACATGAACACGAATACAAAAATAAAACTAACTGGAATCACGACGTGAGAGTTTGCTTCCTCGTTTGCCCCGGAGACATTTCTCTAAGAATATTTTTAAGACTGTTTTGTTGGAATTCCTCGTGATATTACGATAAGTATTACTGCTCGTTTTACTGTAAGTTTCTTTCACATATTACAACGAACATCTCTTTAGTATTTGTTTTTTAATTTTTCTCGGACTTTCCAAATAACTCTTCCTGGAATTTCGTTTTGAATACCTTTAAGAATTCAATTAGGAATTTCTCTAAGGATAGGCACAGACATTACTTCGGAGATTCCAGCAGGAATCGCTCCAAAGATCGTTTCTGATATTGTTCAAAGGAAGTCCAAGTTCTCCGGAATTTTGTCTATTGATAGAAAATTTCCTCCAACATTTCGTTATTCAATAATTTAAAATGCCTTCTTTTTCTTCAGGAATTGAAAATTCCTTCAGAAATTCCTCCAAATTTGTTTGAAAAAGTTTAAAGAATTATTACAGTAATTGGTCCAGGAATGTCTCCAGTCGTCAAGGGAAGTTTTCAGATTTTTTTTGGATAAAATTCTGAAAAAAAAAATCCGCGAGGAATGTCTTATGAAAATTTCAGAGTAAGCTCTGATGAATCTTGTGATGGTCTCTGAAAAAGCTCCTGGATTCTTGGTGAAGTTCTTCCTAGGATTTTCTTGATAAATTTATAAGATTGCTGAAACAAAAAAGAGATTAGAGTCTGAATAATGTTCTACAGAGCTTTTAAAAGAAATTCGCACAGAATCCCTTTAGAAATTTAGCAACAACTGTAATAATTATTGTATTAATACCTGGCGTGGCGTGGGGCCTTCCTTAGCCGAAAGGTTAGAGTCCGCGGCTACAATGCAAAGCCATGCTGAAGGTGTCTGGGTTTGATTCCCGGTCGGTCCAAGATCTCTTCGTAATGGGAATTTCCTTGACTTCCCTGGGCATAGAGTATCATCGTACCTGCCACACGATAGGTATACGAATGCGAAAATGGCAACTAAGGCAAAGAAAGCTCTCAGTTCATAACTGTGGAAGTGCTCTTAGAACACTACGCTGAGTAGCCGGCTCAGTCCCAGTGAGGACGTTAATGCAAAGAAGAAGAAGACATGGCGTGGAACCTTGTTAGTTGGAAGAATGTATGGAGGACTTCCTTCAAGAAATGCTTGAATCTCAGTAATAATATTTTAATGAAATGCTGAAAAAAGCCGGCAGATATTTCCAAAGCTATTTAATTTCTAATCTCAGGTGGAATTTATCGAGGAATTATTGGAAAAGTCAGGATTTCATCGAAAAGTGTTATAAAAAATTTTCAAGCAATTCTTGAGAGTAATCGTGGATGAATTTCTAAAAGAATTCATTTTAAAATGCCTATAAACGATAAAAATGTAGGTTTTCCAGAAAAACCATTCTTTTTTTGTGGAAGAACTTTTGTAGGATCTGTGGGAAATCTCTTAAAAGTAACAACTGGAGGTAAAGATGATAGAATCCATGGAAATCATCTGGAGGATTTTGTTTTTTTTTTTCAGAACTATATCTGTGAAAATTATTGCAGGTGGTAGCGTTGGAGTGCTCTAGGATTTTCTGGCCCAAATTCTGAAGAAATTCCTCTAAGCATGCATTGAAAAACCGCTGGTAGCAACCATGGAGGAGTTCCAAAGTATTCCAGCAGGAGTCTCTGGAGGAATCACTAAAATTCGTGAAGCATTCCTCTGGATCTGAGAAATAATCATTGAGAACTTGTGCAATAGTCTTTGAAGGTTTTGCTAGAGCCTTTAGAATGTTTTAGAAAGGCAAAAAATGACTTCGGCGACCATTTTGATTGAAATGTCTTTAGAGACCTTAACCAAAAATAGAGACATTTTTGCGACATGCATTGAAATAGTGACTAAGAACTCTAAAAAAATTCTATTCACTTTTCCTACAAAGTTTATTATTTTTGTAGAATAAGCAATTTTTGTAAAAATAATTGGAATGTTCTCAACTATGTTTAACATGCTCATGAGCGACACCCAACTGGAAGTGGGATATATACTTGCCTTTACCAATTTGGCAATTTTTAATTTCTGCTTCTTTGTCTAAACGTGTTTTATGCTGAATGAATTAAAGTCATTATTATTATTTTTTTTTTATTGAAAACATATTTGTTATAAAAAGGATATAATCTACCATGCATTACTGCTTCAAAATAATTTCCTTGAGCGTAGCCAAAATTCCATGAGAATACCCTTTTTTTTTTGATTGAATAAAATTGCCTGATGATTCCAGATATTTCCAGACACCCTGAATGATCTGTTCTCTTCATCGTTACTTTCTTCGCATGTTTTCTGAATAATGATTCACTTTTAGAAACATACTTTAGTGTTGTACGATGAAGGGTCATCAAATCTTGCCGAATAAGAAAGAAGAATAGGAAAAATCAGTCAAGTTAGATAAGCTCTTATGAAGCATCAGTGTTGTAAAAATTTCGGGGCAGCATGTTTTGGATTGCAACATCAGATCGTCGAGGAACATTTACTGTAGAAAAATCTATAACAATATTGCTTGGAACATGGCAAGTATTGGTACACACATACTGTGAGGAACCCCATGTGTAAATGTACTTGGTGATGAGACCCATATTTTTTTTACATGCTACTATAGTCAAACACCTATGAGTCGATAACTGAAGGGACCATCGACTCATAGAAATATCGAGTAATGGAACAGAAATTCTGTGGAAAGCTTTTTGAGGGGAGCATCATAGTTACAATGCAATTTTATTTTATAATATGGTTCCATGAGTCGATATCGAGTAATGGAACAATATCTCTAGAAGGTTTCGCTGCGACTGTTTATCGTTAGCTACGGATAGGATGTGGAACTGAAATTTAAGGATCAATTAATTTATCTTGTATGGTTTCGCGGACCCCCTGAGATGTCGTCTAGGGGTCCGCGGACCAACGGTTATGAACCACTGCTTTAAGGGTTCCAATATATGATTTCAGTTTACAGACTGAGGAATACTAAAGCTGAATCTTAAATCATAAAAATCCGTTAAACTTCAATCTGGTAATACCTAACCAAATTTGTAATGCATTCAAAATAAATATACTTACTAAGATACTGACGAACCATAAACAAAAATACCAAGGTCACTAGCTTATATCGTTTGGATATGCCTAGTTTTAGTGGAAATCAACGTCGTCCCTTCTCAGGGCAAAATGCCACTCTAAGAAAGATAATAATTATGAATGAAATTTGTTGTTAACGTCACGGAATTCATTGGTAAGAACCATAATGTAAACCAAAGAAGTGAAGATACTTAAAACATAAATGACCATCTGAAAGAATAAACATAATTTATCTGGCGAAACGCCAGACAAAGTTTGTGACTTTTGATACCACTTCAAAAGTACAGTTATAATTGGTTGAAAAGATAACCATCATATTCTCTACAGTATATTTTGTGGGGTCATATAGTACGAATATGGCTATCTCCGGCCCTGAACAAAACTAATGTTTTCTAGGGCAAAATAATTGACTATTTTGCATAATTTTGAATGATTCTTAACATTGAATCCACCTACTATACTAAAAAAAAAGCTGTTACCAACTTGCACAAAAACTTCACCACATGCCCACATAAGCAGTTAATAATTGACCACGTAAACAGCCACCGCACTATCACTGTGCAAGCGAGAGGCACCAACTCCA
This sequence comes from Aedes aegypti, assembly GCF_002204515.2. Taxonomy (NCBI): domain Eukaryota; kingdom Metazoa; phylum Arthropoda; class Insecta; order Diptera; family Culicidae; genus Aedes; species Aedes aegypti. The sequence goes on from NW_018734480.1 coordinate 18,194, forward strand.
CACCTATCCGCGGTGAAAGTCCCGTTTTGTAGTTGTGTGAGCTCGGCGGCAGTCGCTTGGTAACCCACACACATTTTCTTGGCTACTTTGACTAGGGGGAAGGACAGGGGGCAGTAAATACCTCTCTCTCGCTAAATTTCCGCAGCGAAAACACACGTCAGTGATTAACAGGGAAATCCTTCTAGAAACCATCGATTTCAATGGAATTTCCCTGATTTGTATGAACTTAGCACAAAAAAATCCTTATCTCTTATGTTGAATCAAACACTATGCAAAGCTTTTTGGGAACTTTTTAGTGCGCATACACATCACATTTACAGTCCTGAAAAACCGATCGATACTCGATACGGCTAAGAAAAGCACTTACATTGTTCTTCCTTGCGCTTATCACAGATGCGGGTTCACTATTTCAACAAAATTCTTCCTTCACAACTGCACCAAGGCGGATATTTAAATTATCACTTTTCACTTTCAATCGCGGATTTGCTTTCGTTTTGCTTTGGCCCCTGATTTGCGTTCACTTTTTTCGGGGATCTTTTCTTGTCTGTCGCTGGATTCAAACTATGCCGAAACGGTGCTCCGACGGCTGAATAAATCCTCGCGCTCTCTCGCCGCCTTGGATGCACTCCGTAGCCGGTGTTCGCGTGGACCAATCGGCGCGCACCACGACCGGTTGCGGCGATAATACGTGTACCTACCCTTTGCAGGTTGTTCTCCAAGTTTCTCGCGTTCGCTCGATTCGGCGAGAAGCGGAGAGAAAGATGTAGATGTGGTTGTGTGGCGGCGGCTGTTGATAGGGGGTGTGGAGTCTGGTGGGTGGTGCAGGGGGTGGAAGATTGGGTGGTGACAACGATGTAAACAACGGTATGGTAGCATATCCTATCGTAATCTAGTAAATTCGGCGATTCGTGGCTGGTGTAATGTCTGAGGACATTACAGCATCTCTTGTAACAGCCGAAAATGAAAGCTGTTTCCTAGATTGAATATCTAATAACAAATCTCAGATAGTTTCCAAATCTTCTTGCATCATATAAACTTTATCCATGGATTTATGTATTTCAATGCAATGAAGCAATATGGGAGAACAAATTATCAACTCTCCCAGAGAAATTCTCATATTCTATTCTACACGGTGTCTTTGGTGTAATAGCTAGATGCTACAAAATGCAAAACATGATTGTAGATAAGTCCCTACATTGGTAAAAACATAATCTATCAAACAAAACTAAAAAGGAGTGTATCTAATAGTAGTAGCCCAGGTTGAACCCTTCCTTGGAAGGAAGAATGAATGTTTGTTCATAAAAGTTATTAAACTTTCAGCACGTCTTTCGCACTCAATAATATTTAAGAGGGAAAAAATATGAGCATAAGTAGTAGTATTTATTTAAAATATCACTATTTCTGAACTTCGAACTTGTAGGGTGGCGGTGCCAATAGTGGATTATCTAAGCAATAAAAAAATCAACATAATAACAAAAAGTTTAACAGAGATGGCGTCAACAGAAAGATTTCAACCTCTAGTATAAGGGAAAATATAAAAACACCGCTAAAATTATTTTTTGAGTGTAATATTGCTTGAGCACAAGCAGGTCCGTCACACTCGAGCTCAGATTGGGTACCACTTCTAGTACTGCATTTAGTCCCTCGGTGATGCAAAAGGTACCCAAGTTTGACAGATCGCAGTACACTTTTCACGGCATTCTAGATTACCTTATGAGCCATAAAATTTTGGGTAACTGCAAAGGACATGGAGGTCTTTAATTTGTCTTTGGCACAAGTGTTCCAGTAGTAGACGTCCTGTAATGATACAAGGAGTTTTAAACAAAATAGTTGATTTTACACAGGTTTTACATTTTACCTTCGTAGCAGCACCTAAAATGTTTCGATTGAAGTATAAAGATTATCTCTGGGTCATTTCTTCATTTTTATATGTCTATTTAAAAAATGCTTCGGTCAGTTGATCTACTACTGGAACACGACGACAACTACTGGTGCAAGGGAGCAATATTTTTGCGAATACTTTATTACTTATATGACTTTTTGATAAAATAAAAAGCCGCAGCTCCATGGAACATGGAAAATCGATTTAACTAGAGGCGATCTATGGACTGTTCTGCCCATAACTGCATATCTGTAACATTCGACAAAAGTTGGCATTGAGTAAAAAGAATACCAAATGTGCGTTCTATTGGCCGGTTTGCTGGTGACAAGTAATTTCTTGGTATAGCTTGATGTGTGGAAAATTTCGACGAGGGATCGTCCAAGAAAACGCTTTTTTCTGATCGCTGTAAGCAGTTGGAAATAATTGTCAATTCAAACGGGAGTCACTATAGAAAATTTCTGGAAGGAATCTTCGGCCAGTGTATGGTAAAACACTTAAATTTCTACACATTGCCAAGTACTCAAAAGTGCTTATTTGAGGCTCGCATATTGGATGAATAGTCAGAAAATAATTCTGGTAGAAATTTCATTGCTGTTACATTACGAGTCTCATATATAATCTCAATGTAACTTTTATGCGGTTACAATTACCAATGTGTCCAAATCAATTTATATTTTTTCGAATTTTCTAGAACAATCTCACAGATTCCAGTAAATTTATCAAAATTGTTTATCAGGCCGGAACAAATTTGAAATTTTACTTTTGTCTCCCCCTTCAAAATTTTTAAAAAGTCAGGAGGGGAAAATAAATAAAACATTTTATTTTCAGTGTAGGTTTTAATTATTTTTTGCAATTTCTCATCGTAAAGCGAAGTATGGACTTCAACAGAAAAGTAATCGCCTATCTCGATGCGTGGGAAATTTCTTACAAGAAATGCTCAAGAAAAGCATTTTTCTTTGATCATAGTACGCAGTTGAAAAGAAATGTCATTTCAAATGGAGCTCACTGTAGGAAATTTCTTGACCATTTCTTGAGCAGAAATTTTTACTTTTCTTGAGCGGAACAGCATACTTAGCTTAATAGGCTGAAAACAGTTACCTAATGCAGCTATTGAGCAACGCTTTTCCATTAATAATGGTGAAAGCGATATCTGATACCATCTCAAACGGTCTTCTACGAAAATGCAAAAAATGTTGTACGCAGCTCGATTTGTACAGCACTCATCGTAATTATCCAACTCGGCAAACCTCTTTGGATAAATGTACGACTGTTGCTCTGCTCTAAAAATTATCTTTCTGCAACTTGTTGGGTAAACTACTATTTCGTGTTTTTGCTAGTTTTGTAATTCGTCTTTTCTATATTACATGATATAACACGTGTTATTGGATTATTTGGAGTCCTCAATCTGTTTGTTTTACTTTAACAGTGTGGTATATGAAAATTGAGTATTTCAGTGATTTATATGAATTCCTCTTCTTCTTCTTCTTTGCATTACGTCCTCACTGGGACGTAAGTGAGCACTTCCAGTTATTATTAACTGAGAGCTTTCTTTGCCAAAGTTGCCATTTTCGCATTCGTATATCGTGTGGCAGCTTCAATGATACTGATTACCCAGGGAAGTCAAGGATTAGGAAAAGATTCTGAACCGACCGGGAATCGAACCCAGACACCTTCAGCATGGCTTTGTATTATAGCCGCGAACTCTAACCACTAATCTAAGGAAGGACTCGTGGAGTTATTATTTATTGAAATCTTTAATGAACATCTTGTCAAATCAATTCAGCATCGAATTCCTGAAACTTTATTAAATCTATTTATGTTTTCCTTAAGAATTCGGCTTCTTATTGATTATAAATAGCGTACTGTTGGTAATCATCATGCACAAACTGCGCATCGAATGTGTTACTATAACTTGTCTTCATTGTGCCTATACGTTTATACAGTTGATTCTATTTTGAATTAAAGAATAACATCATTTTAATGGGGGAAATTGTTCCATAAGTATAAAACTGTATGCAGAATAAGTGCCCTCAACGCTGCCTTTCAAGATACTTTCATCCTATTACATATACTATCGTTCTATGCGTATTTATCTCACAGTCGCTAAGGTTTGCAAAGAACATGACACAAGTGGGCGTAGAAGGGCAATAACTTTCTTCAATTTCATTCAAATCTAGCAGAATATTTTCATTAAGAGAATGTTACATACTCGTTGAACCAATCAATCTAAATATGATTTCAAGTTACATACAAGTGCAATATTATCGCATTTTTCTTGAAATTGTTAATAACTAGAGTACAGTTTGAAAATCGTTTTATGGAAAATGTTGCGATCGATCTTATGAAAAATGAAAAAGAACGTTCAAAACATTTTTATTTGATGGATATATACGGCAAAACATGGTTTTGCAGAATATGAGAGTAAAAAAATGATGAATTTCCCTGAATTTTCATTTTATTATTTATTGTCCCCGCCCCTCGACACATTTTGATGGAAGGTGACAAAAGAAGATTTTAAGATTTGTTCTGATTACGGTTGGAAATTACGGTGATGATTACGGTTAGAAATTTTTTTTGACGGTTGAAATTTTTTTCTAAGGTTAGAAATGGATTATTGTACGAATTTTGCGAAAAAATAAAAAGGAAAAGAAGACACATGACGGACCATCGTAGATTTTGTTTGGTCTGCGTTTTCTTCCAAACGGAATTTGGAATAAATTGAGTAAGCACCATTATGTAACATTTGTGGATAATGATTTGGTTGCCATATCACACTTAGCTTAGATTACCGGAGTCGGTAATTTTTTACTGGGTTTTGAACAGCAGAGTTAACTCGGTAATCTTTTTCACTACCGAACACTCCGCAAATTCAAAAGCTGCTGTCAATTTCAAAATGCTGATTTAGTCAGTAATCATTTTTTCTCCTTTTTACTGATTTACTCTGTAATTTAAGTTTTTGTTTACTTTGGATTTGCTGATCTTTTCAGTTCTAGTACATATTAGGTTACTCCCTCATTATTGTTCCATAACCCCTTTTTTATAATTTCTTTATTAGTATCATTCCAAACATTTACATTCAGTTCTTATATCTAGGTATTCTGTGTTATTAGACAACACTATCATCCTAATTTGGTAACACAAATTTAAGATTTTTTTAACATTTTGTTAACAACATATTACACTTCAGTTCAGATTTTTTACAGGTGGGGTGGTTTCACCTGCTTATAGGCGAAAAAAAATGTTTTCAATTTACTTATCCTAACTTAACCTAAATATTTAAGCAATAGAAGATTGTAACGAGTTTTGCCTGAAATTATTCATTATTTTATTTGACATTTGTTCTAATGTTTCAACATTGGATATTCTATGTAACTCATTACGACTATACCAGGGAGGAAGCTTCAGAATCATTTTCAAAAATTTATTTTGAATCCTCTGCAAAGCTTTCTTCCTTTCTTTACAACAGCCAGTCCATATTGATACAACATACAACATGGCTGGCCTGAAAATTTGTTTCAATATCAAAAGTTTGTTCTTAAGACAAAGTTTTGATTTTCTATTAATAAGGGGATAGAGACATTTTACATATTTGTTACATTTGGGGGGGCATTCAACCTCAAAGTAATTTTTGAAAGTTAAATTCTTATCTAGCATAAGCCCTAGATACTTAACTTCATCTGACCAATTTGTTGTAACTCCTCTCATCTTGACAACATGTCTACTTGAAGGTTTCAAATAAAGAGCTTTTGGTTTATGTGGGAATATTATTAGTTGAGTTTTGGAAGCATTAGGAGAAATCTTCCATTTTTGCAAGTATGAAGAAAAAATATCCAAACTTTTTTGCAATCGACTACAGATGACAAGCAGACTTCGTCCTTTGGCGGAGAGGCCTGTGTCATCCGCAAACAAGGATTTTTGACATCCCTGTCCAAGCTGAGACGAGACTCGCGAAGACGGTCTTCTTTTTCTGTGATTGCTGAGTTTTTTCTTATTCCACTTTGTGCATACCAATTATGCGCATGCGCGTACCAATTATGCGCATGCGCATACCAATTATGCGCATGCTGTTCAAATCCTCACATGAACCTCTCAGCAAAATATGATTAAGTTTGCATCACATCGAATCATAAATAGCCATTTGAGTGAAATTTCATGCCAGCAAACGTAGCAGACATTAGAAATAATTAATCTTCTGCTTAGATTTATCAGCAACTTTGGAAAAACTGCTCCTCCGACTGAGGTTTTTAATAACAGTTTACTTTGAACACAATACTTTTCACTTTTTCAGCCATAAAAACGGTGGGCTGCATTTGACGTTTCGTGAGAGGGGAATCTGGGCTGCATATGACGTTGATATTTTTCCTCTTCGCGAGTCTCTCTCAGTGTCCAAGTAACAATTCCACAGCTATTTGGCGGGCTGGCCTGGCTGCTTGTTGATTTCCAATTCGCATCCCCCAGGTTCTAATGAAAACATGGGGTGGTACACTTTTATCCAGCTTTTTACGCTAGCATGCCATAAAATTTGAATCACCCCCTTCTTACATTTCTTGTCTACACTATATATTTTATAGATTAGTCAAAGCCAGCTATGTGTTGAAGATTTTTATATTTGTTGGCGTTTCAATGTCACAATTTATAAATTGTGTATTCAGGCTATTTGAATAGGAACCTTTGCTATCTATTTCAACTAAACAAGGAGCAGGAACTAATATTAGCCAGAGCTACAAATTCAGAGCCAAATTTTGACGTTTTTCAGAGCCAAATTTTGAGTGATCGATCAGCCATTTGCCGCCGGCTGGAGAACAAACCGTAAATCTGCGTTCTACAATCGGGTCATTGTGAAGGGGATCTCAGGGATGTAGAGAAGAATGTCGGAACAAAATTATATATGAGGCATTATATTCTTTGGCAATTATCTTCATTCCTTCTGACATAACTGTTTTCTCATCAATACCCTTGGTTCTACCGAATTTTTAGGATTTGTAATGATCGATTCATTCTATAGGCCTGATCATTTTGAACCCCCCAAAAACTTCCTCAAAAGTATTGTGCTCTGCAAGATAAATCCACGTAATGCGATTATCTGGAAATGTCGATATACCGTCGCAGTGATAATAAAAATCACCAAATGCTTCAAATTTAGCAAATTTGGAACATTTGCGTCTATGAAGAACGAAAAAATCCAAGCTTACTTGCGTTTGAATTTCGCGCATATTCTCTGTGCGTTACCGCCGCCGCTGGATGTGGATTTAAAATGAGCGCCGCAGTATGATGAGTCTTAAGTTCAGAATAATATTTTCAATAAAAAAGATCCATTATAATACATATTACATCTTTTTATCATTATTACACACTTAATCGTAGAATTTCATCTCGGTAAACTTAAATGACGAATTCAGCCGGTAAAACATATTTTTACCGAAATCTCGTTCAATTTTGACAGATGAGCGATATTGACAGATGCAAATTGACGAAAATCGGTAGTTTGCATAAATAACTGAGACTCGGTAATCTAGTTTACCAAAACAACCAGCAAACAAATACTTTTACTGAATTTCGGCAAAGTGCATCTGTCAACGCCGAAAAATCAGAGCTGCAGAAGCCAACATGAGCTCGAAATGTTTTGAAACGTTCGTGGAAAGAGGGAAAGCGCCTACATGTAAGTATTCACATAACTTATTGTATCATGGCGTACATTTATGCCCATAAATGATTCATTCAGACGAGTCAGCTCAGTTAATGCTATTTTTATTACATTATTTTTATTTATTATTATTTTAGGAATATTCCCCGGGAAGTGCTTGCAGCGAAAGTGGTTGTGCTGCTATCATTTGTTTCAAAAAGAAAAGCATAAAATTTCACCAATTTTGTGAAAATTTAGATGTTTTCTGTGGTGGTATTTTGTAACACAATTATATATGTAATTTTAATGAATTTGTTTCGATCATTGAAATTTATGTGGGTTTTTTTCTTCTTATTCTTCTTCCAATAGAAAAAAAATACCATTTACCGAATCTCGGTAGTGGTGTGCCGAGATTTTCAGCAAATGATTGCCGATATTTTCGTCAAATTTTGACAGCTGGGTTGATTTAACATTTTGCAGTTCAATCGGCACTTTGAACTTTTACCGAGATTTTTGCCGAAATCTCAGCTGTTGGGTTCTCGGCAATTATTTTTGCCGGCCTCGGCGAAATAAATTAAGTGTGTAAGGTTTGCCTTTATAAGTTTGAAGTACCGTCGTGTGGGGTGACATTGGGCTATAAGCAAGGCCATAAGGGTAACTTTAGGTCAAGTTTTTTACTGCAAACTAAAACCGGAATAATGAAAACAATGTGACAAACTTCAAGAATGCATCATAAATAGCCACTGGATGGTCATGGTTTAGTTTTTCGACTCTCGGACTAGCCATGAGATGCATCGAAAAGGGCGGTCAAAGTCATCCCCTGGGCCCGATGTCACCCCACACGGCGGTACTCATGATTAGGTCGCAGGGCGAGAGGCGGCTGCATCTACTTATAAAAATTATTCTTGATCTTTTGTCTATAGTGAGAGTTGCGTCTGTTGTGAGTTGTGGGATATGGAAGAATAATGAAATGACTTTCTTTCATCTCGAACCCCCATTTCATGATCTAAGTATATATGTAGTCATTCAAAATTGTTGTATTTTATCTATGAGACTCTTTCATTCATAAGGAGCGAGAGGAAATGTCGATCAATTTCTCTCCCCTGAAATCTGTTTAATGCGCTAGGGCTTTGTTTTGTGGGTTAAGTTCTGTTAGGGTTCATTCAAAAATTTCATAACGCTGAAAATAACCATTTTCGATACCCACCCACCCCCTCGTAACGCTTTTTGTATGAGGGTTTATTCACAAATTTCATAACGCCAAAAATGGTCATTTTTGACACCCACCCACCCTCTCGTAACACATTTTGTATGAACATTTTTTAAATTTTGTATGAGCTGTAACATCTTAAGGATACCCACCCACCCCCTTCAGCGTTATGAAATTTGTGAATAAGCCCTTATTTCCTCTACGAGAAAGAATGGTGATCAAATTATTTGTATTGATGATTCATTTGGAGAGGAAAGGAAATCAATCGCCGAAGAGAATTCTTTCTATTCGAAACAACTGAGCGAATAGTAATGTCCCAAGGAACAATTGGTAGCTTTTAAGTTACTTACGTGTTTAATACAAGCTGCATAGTAGCAACCATTGCTGAACAAATTTTTAGTTGAATCATTAATTGAATAAAATTAATTTCCGCTTATAAAAAAGCTGTCATTCCACTTGCAGTTTGTGTTTTGAAAAAGAGCTGAATAAACCTCCGAGAATGCAAATATAGTAGCTTTTGTTCTACAACACATAAGAAGTTTAACAATTGACTGATTAAAAGCTTCTATAGGTTGTAGCCATCATTTTAGTAGAATATTGAACATTTGATTAACAACAAATCGTACAAAAGTTTCAGTGTCTAATACTTAAAATGTTGACCAGCATGATTAGTAAAACGCATAAACAATGTTAATAACAGTATATGAGTATGCTCTTATTCAAGCAAAACATATTATGTCTTTTTATGTTATTTTCAAATGTTTCAAATGTTTTTCAAATCAAATCCAAGACGTGTATGCGATGGATGGATTAACGTAATGGACGTAATGGATCAACAAGGGTAAAGCTCGAATCGCATTGGATTAAAAATATCAAAATTTATTTAAATTTTCCAAATGTAGTGATCATCATCTGCGACGTTATTGATATCGGAAAAAGTTACTAATCATAACATTTTTAATGATAATCGAAGTATAAATAATAATTTAACAATAGTTACATGAAAGTGGTTACCCAACTTACAGTCAAGTGTCACAAATAAACATACATATTTAATTATTGTTGAATAATGGTGACAGCTGAAAAAATGCCCTACAAAGAGCTGAGAAGATGGTATTTAGATCCAAATTTGAGTCAATGTTAAACATTTTTCATTGGAATGAATAATAGTAGAATCAACACTTATTAAACTTCTCCAAAGAATCTCTGCCGACTTGTCAAGATTGTTTTACTAATGAGTTGAACAAGTCATTTTTCCTTCTATTAAAGAGCCAATATTCCACCAAACAAATATAATTGTGTAAACAAATGTACAGGAGACGAACTAACGTTTTGGTTGCTTCGCACTTCAGCTGTTTCCATGTTTAACATGAACATGATTAAAAGCTGAATAGGTATTTAATAAAATCCTAATACAACATAGATATATCATCCGAGCAGGCCATCCAAAGAAGTCCAAAATAACGATTACTAAACACATTGTTCAGCAACAAAGAAGCCTTACAAAAGAGGTCACACTATAGAGAAATTTATGAAAAATGGACAAAATATCTAAAAATTTCGTTGTATTCCTAATGTATTGCAATATTCAACTTACTAATATTATTATTATTTATCTTTATTTGAGTGGCTTTTCGCCCTTGGCGAATACGCCACTAATTTACTAATATATAAAAACTAATGGATACAATAACAACTGATGCTTTTTCAATACAATATTCAATTATGTTTAGAAAATATTTTGAGTCAGTCTTCTGACTTAGGATTATTGATTGAAATATATTTTATACATGTATAATGTTTAATAGATGGAAAAAGTACGACAAATAATTAAAATATTAACCTAGTAGAAATATTATACATTTAATAAACGAATTTTAGTATAGTTAGATGAACAATTCAATTAAAGTTTTAACAAGTTAAAACTTATTATGAAATTAGACTAATCATTTCAGACTGTTTTTACTTTGTGAAAAAACTTCATTTTTGACCAGCATTGAAATCAATTTTCTCACTGTGCGCTATAAATAGCCGACTGAGTTCAGCTCGCATCAGTACTGAACAGCAGCAGAAGTAATGCGCTTATTCAGTTGTTGATCAGCATAGCACGTGTTGATTAGTTATTGTTGAATAGAAGCTCAAGCATGATCAATAATAAGCTACAAGGCGCAGATGGCAAGGTATACCGCTGACGATGGGAAGGTTTCGAGTTTGAATCCAGTATTCAGGTAATTATTAAAAGTGTGGTTATTAATTCATGGTAAAGGTATACACTGCATTTGATGTATACAGTGTTAGCTATTTTTAGTCATTTATTTGTTTTCAATCAATTTTGTGGCAGTTGAATAAAAGCTGAGATGAATGCTTATGAAACGATTTTGAAGTTGTAGAATAAAGTCAATATACAACGACACGCTTTATAACTTCTCCAAATTTGTGTGAACAACGCCTAAACAAAGGCATCATTTGGAAATAATTAAAATGTTGTTAAACATGATGCTGAATTAAACTGCAATAGTGTAGTTTGTTAAACTAGCGTTGTTAAATCATCAATCCTTATTAAGCTAAGTGAAACCTGAATAAACATCATTACAATATATGATTACAGTCACTAAATGATAAGAAGCTTAATAATTTCGCCAGATTTGCTTGAACAATGTGTGCGTAGCAGCTGCAAAGTAAAATAATAAAGCAACTATTCAGTATGTAGTTGTGAAAAATTGCTTAATAAATGATTATAAAATAGGCAAATGTTTCTTGGGGTTAACACACACAGTGGCTTCGTTTATAAGGAACTTTTATCCTACCTTATTACATCAGCAGCTTTAGCACAGGGGCTTGATCACAAATTTCATAACGCTAAAGGGGGTGGGTGGGTGTCCTGGAATTGTTACAACTCATACAAAATTTATAGAATATCAATACAAAAAGCGTTACGACGGGGTGGGTGGGTATCAACAATGGCCATTTTCGGCGTTATGAAATTTGTGAACAAACCCCAGGACACCAACGCGCCAGGCATCCAGCACACCATCATCCTAGTTGTGGGTTCGAATCCTGATTCCAACAAAAAAATCATTAAGCTGGTAAAGAAAACCATTGAAAGGTAGTCAATGGATTCATTGTTTGGTTTATTTTTAACGCAAGCCCTAAACATACATTATTTTAAGCTAATATACATCATGAACCCTAAATATACAAACATAAATGCTTTAGTAAGGCTTGTGCATTAAAACTGCTTTACCAAGTATTGCATTAATTTGGTTGTTGTGGGGCCCTTTCCCACTTTAATTATGCTTTATAAAGCTCTTAAAGGTTATGTCACTTTACAACAAAATCTGATAGCATACTATAGAGTAAACATAAAGTATTCATATACAGCTTCGTGATTACTTGGGTAGTTTCCCTACTCTAGGAATCCATCCATTGGGACACCGATCTCATTAAATTCATCAGCACCAGTCACTTTTCCAATTGATCACCTAAAATATGAAATAAAATGTAAATGAAATACTTAAAATATTGTAAAATTGAATATAATCGGTAAATGCGTACCCAAGTAACCACGAAGCTGTATATGAATACTTTATGTTTACTCTATAGTATGCTATCAGATTTTGTTGTAAAGTGACATAACCTTTAAGAGCTTTATAAAGCATAATTAAAGTGGGAAAGGGTCCCACAACAACCAAATTAATGCAATACTTGGTAAAGCAGTTTTAATGCACAAGCCTTGTGAGTGCTTCCTTTTCATGTGACTTTTATATCCTGTAAATCAGGCCTGCCCAACCTTTTTGAACCACCAAATCGCAGAAATAATTTGGTGTCGCGGGCCATATTTTTAGACGCACAAATATTCCCATGAAGTCTGACAAAAGTCAGTAAATGAAGTTCATAGAACATGACAAAAATTAGTGAATGGAGTAAATTTCATTTAAAGAAATCGAAAAAAAAATATTATTGCTGCTAAGCATTCTGCTCATAATTGTGGACTGTCATTATAAATAAATTATATAATAGTCTAGTTCAGAATATTTTGAAGAATCTACCCCAGAAATTTCGGATCATCTGAGAATAATACCAGAGATTTTTTTTAAATCGTACTCCAAATTCTATCATAATCTGACCTAATATTATTGGCATGGACCGGATTGCAGATTTTAGCACATTCTGATTTCGAAAATCTTGGTCAGTATGTCCAAAATTTAACAATAATCATGCCTAGGATTCCTTCAAAAAATCACTCAATAATCATTTTGAAATATCACCAAGAAATCTTTTAAAATGTTTAAATGTATTTCAAAAGAAACCTGCTAATAATTTTATTACAGATTCGTTTAGTTTTCGGGCAGAATGTTACAGCAAGAAAAGCACATTTCTTTGATCGCAGTACGCAGTTGGGAAGAAATTTCATTTTAAATGGGGCCTTCTGTAGTAAATTTCTTGCCCTATTCAGGCAAGGAATTTCTTTACTTTTCTTTAGCAAAAGTCGTGTCCAGAATTCTTTAAAAATATTGTTCAAAATTTTGTAGAAAACCTGCCTTTTTGTAATACTATCATGGATGAATGTCGAAGGTTGTCATGGTAGAAACATTGTTGAAACACTCAGTATTTGAGATTAAGAATTTGAATCATTCAGAAAATTAAATATCTAAGTAGATTGAAAAACAAAACAATTGGAATAATTACTATTAAGCTGGAATATTAGTTTGAAACTAAATTTAAATAGGCTTAGTATGTTCTAACTTCGGGTTGGCAGAATATTCACGGGCAAAATATGAGAAAAATCTTTGAACCCTCCGCGGGCCCCACAAAATGAGGTCGCGGGCCGTACGTTGGGCGGCCCTGCTGTAAATGAAGAATAAAATAATATGTTAATCAGTCCACAGTCCGGGAAGTCCCCCCCTATGCGCCAACTGCAGCCAGTACTTATATCTTAGAAATCCCGTAGGTACGAACTGATAAAAGGTACCAAGTCAAAAGGTAGAATAATTAATATCACTTGAGATAGGTAGACATGACAATCCTTTCCCCTTTAGAAAACTTTCTAATATCTCTTTAAAAGCCACCTACAAGTTGCAACAACTCATACAACGAACAATCGAAAATAAATACAAAGAATTCATCTTATTTTAAATACGCAAATTTGCTCATTCCATGACTACAACAAAACATTCAAATCATTGGATTTACTACTCAACATTACATTTGACAAATTCGTCAACAACAAAGAACAATTTCGTTCATCTCAATACAGCAATCGCTTCATAAAAGAACAACTATGTTCACAATAAACGACAATTTCGTCAGTTCTGAAGAACAATTTGGTTCAACTCAAATCGGCAATTTCACCGCAATTTCAAAAACAGATACAATTGGCAATTCGCCACCCCAAAGAAAATCGATTATCTTCAACACACGTTTCCATGATCCTCGTCGCCACTTTTATATCCTGTAAATAAAGAATAAAATAATATGTTAATCAGTCCACAGTCCGGGAAGTCTCCCCCTATGCGCCAACTGCAGCCAGTACTTATATCTTAGAAATCCCGTACACTGAGAAAAATCTACACGTCAAGGTCGTGTGTTTTACTTATAGATTTGCGCAAAGAGGAAAACCACATGACTTGAGTGTGGTAGCCATACACTGAAAGAAACTTTGGAGTAATGACAACTATCGCTTGGTTCTTAAAAATACTATGCGTGAAAATATTTGAGATAAATAGATTTGCGCTTGTGGTTACTACAATGCGGTTGAAATCGCTATGCTGTTGAGGGGTTGATTTAACTACTTTTAAATAGTTAAGAAAACTATAATTTTGCATTGAAGACAAACACATGTTTGCTCGTTTTTACCATGGGCATGGTAATAGTAACAACAATCCTCGATACTAATGACATTGCAAACTACGCCATTTTTCCATCGACTTGTGTGTTTATAGATGAATGAGAGTGCTCGGAAAGTGATTGATTTCTTTGTTCATGCATTTATATAATTATTCAAAACTAAGTATATTTATTTTGGAAAGAGCTAGATTGATCAACACAGTGATGGTAAGCAAATAGAGGATGATTTTGGCTAGTATTTACAACAAAAATATTCTATAGTTCACGTCCTGCTGCATTTTTTATGTTACAAAATTGACACGGTAGATCGTCGCTCTGTTTTTACTTCCATCGGTAAGTTGCAATACATTCAATATTTTCCAATTTCTAACAAACACGATTTTACAGGACATTGTACAAACGAAACCCCGTAGTACAAAATTTTCTAAATGGAAAGGAGCTTGTGAACCAAGAAATAATAGACAAAACACAAGCATTAAGTGCAGCTGGCAACTTCGCTAGGAGAAGAACATAGAAACATTTAATTCTTACCTTTTATAATATAATAATGCAACTAGTTTTGCAAAAACCTATTGATTAATAAACAATGCTTTAGCCGTAAGAATTGAATTCTATTATTGACTTAAAGATTCATACATAATGTATTTGGATTTGCAATTTTGCGGATTACCGACAGTAAATTTTAATCTGTCATGTATTCCGGAAATTTACAAGTTCAGATACATTATGTAAGGATCTTGCTAATGTTTTAAAATATTTTAGAATCATAAATATTAATGAAGCTCAATACACATATGTTGTAGTTTTAAACGCAACTCATAGTAGAAGCTTTGACTTTTGCTTGCGTTCAAATTTACCATGGAACGCGGTTAATTTCACTGCTTTTGCATTGCGCTCTCACCTTGGTAAAAAACACCATTTATTATTCTTGAAATAAATGCAATGGGTAGTCTGCACAAATCAAGTGGTGCTGTGCATTTAATTTAAACCATCAACATGGTAATTTTTACCGCAATGCTGTTTTCAGTGTATGGATTTCGTAATTGACTTCACGGTATAATAACATGTGTATCAACATTAGGTTGTCATGTGAAACAAACATGAATGTCTAAATATTAAATCATGAAAACCAACTGATTTGTTTATTGAATTCGAAATGTAGTGGCTTTGGATAGTTATGTGTGATAGAACATGAATGTCATGAGACTGAAAGAAGAAATTTGGTAGAAGAACTCTTGCTCCCCAAAATATGGATTCGAGGCTCCTCTGCTTGTCGCAAGCTCACTTGAATGTTTTTTTTTTTCAAGCAAGTGAGTCAGCAACAAGCGTGGCGCCGCAAATCCATATTTTGGGAAGCCCGGGATGAGCATATTTCATTTTATTCGAAGCCGAAAGCAAGGAAAATCTGTTAGTGGAATTCGATTCTCTTACACCATACATTATATCCAATGCTGGAAGTAATGCATTTCATTTATAGAAAATAAGAATGAACTCATCATCTTCACTCGGATATCTTCACTAATTGAAAGAAAAACGAATCCGCAAATTTTCCTCTAACACTTTCAGCTTCAGAATTTGCTTCTTCTCTTTGGAACATGATGATGACTGTCGTTCGACACGAGGTCCGACCGCAATTTAGTTCACTATGGGTTGATCACTAACGATTTAGAAATTTGGAACACGGAAATCGACAGCTAGCTCATCGATTTAAAAACGACCAACTTGAACATGATGAGCATGACACAAGATAACCATAAGTTAAACACACTGAATCCGTGTTGGATGATGATCTATGCACCCATAGGTTGACACACACGAATTTGAAATGGAAAGCTTCAGGAACTTATGTGGAAAATTATGGAATTCATGTTGTCGGTTGATGAATCGGTCCATGTAGCAAAATTAAAGAATTGAATGTGTATCACACACGATGTTTGTAAGAAAATCACAACAAATCGATATAGCCGTTCATGAATCGATCCATAATTTTAAGCACACGGATCAAACGTGTGGATTTTTCTCAGTGTAGGTACGAACTGATAAAAGGTACCAAGTCAAAAGGTAGAATAATTAATATCACTTGAGATAGGTAGACATGACAGTGACAGTTCCGTGTTTGCATTTGTTTACATCGGTAAAGGACCGGTGCATACACGGGGCTGTCATTTCCATAGAAGTCAAACTTGAAACGTCTCGTAAAAAGGCCTATTATGCGAGAAAATTTCTCGCAATTTATTTTTTCTCCGCAAAATTTTCGTTCGAAGAAAAAATTTAGATCGGTTTTTGGGTTCCGTGTGTACGTTCTTTTCGCCGTTTTTCGCCCGCTATGTGTCAAAGCGGTTCCCTTTCCCACCGTTCCATGTTTATGACGGGAACGATGCTAACGGAAAAAAACCCCACACAGTGAAGAAAAAAAAAACATAAAACGAACGCATTCGCTGCTGTAATTCGTATCGGTCGCTTGTAGTGAAAAATATCGAAAAGTAGTGAAATTTCGCGTTCGGGTGTTCGCAAAAGATGATAAATTTGCTGCCGAAGGTTTTGGTGACGATTCTTTCGAACCGCTAGAGCTGTCCGCCCGGAAACTATGTCCGATTTCAATCCGAGGTAAGCGTTGAAGTGATGCAGCGGAAAAACAAATGGTTGAAAAGGATGGCTGCTGCTGCTGGGGCTGCTGGGCATCAGTCGCGCAACAGAAATACATATTGTGGGCGCAGATCTACGGTGTCCCTCCCGGAGTGTGAAAGTGTATAGGCTTTGAAGGAATATGAAACCGGGATTCGAATAAGCAAAGAAGAGTTTTACGCTATTTAGATTGGATTCAGTTTGTTTTGTTTATTGCGCTTATTTCAATGTGAAGATTATCTGATTGGAGTTATTCTTATTCCCGACAAGGTCAAACAGTGTCCAAACCGATTCCGGTCCATATGTGAAAGTGTGTGAAGCTCCTTCAAAGCGAAAAGCAATCTCCCCCTGCTGCTGGCTTGTAAGGTTTGCGTTTCGTGAATGGCTAACAGTAATGTGATAGACAGTGAGACGATAACAAGCAGGCCTAGTCGCTGGCTAACTAAAGTCCTTTAACAACTACTAAACTAATCTCGGAGGAGGTCGCCTTCCGCGCATCGGAGCTGTGCGTGACAAACTACGGGACAAACGTGTGCGAGAAGATGAAATCGCCTCACGATTGGTTCAACGAGATCAAGCAAACCGAAAAGTACGTAGTAATCGCGTAAGATGTGTGGTTTTATGTCGTGAACATATTCGTTCAGGATTCTTATTGGTCGTGAAAGCTCGTATAGCAGAAGATAAGCGACGAAAATCCATAGTGGTGGCGGTGAGGGATCGATATGAATGGGATACTCTTCAAACAACATAATGTACACGGTGCGGCGCAAGCCGTTATTATCCGAAAAAAAAAACAAATCTGTCTAATTTGTGTTTATCAGTGTTGTATCAGTGCGTTTTGTTTCCATGGCTAAGCTGCATGAGTGGGCATAACTTTATTATGATCGTTTTGAAGTTACGTCGTTTTATGTGTCTAAGTTAAAAAATTCAAAAGAAAACAGAAATTTAGTCGGGTTTTCATTTAACATGATTATCAGATGAAATATACCATCAAAACTAAGGTCACTTGTTTAGTTACAGTCGACTTCCATAACTCGATGTTCAAGGGACCATCTTCGACTTATAGAATTATCGAATTTCGTACTTTCGAAGTTACTTTTTAGTGAATTGGCAACTTTTTTTCGACCTGGCCACAAAAAAGTCACTATTTCCAACAAAAAGTCACTTTTTTCAGAAAACAAATATCACTAAAGTCGGTTAGATTTTCAAACACAAACAACAAGAAATAGATATTTCGTCTTATAAAGACAATATTTAAGTCTTTAACATAGTGTGGTTTGGAGATCAAAGTGTCAAGAAAGAGGGATTCCTGGCCAACTTTCTGGAAGAATTTCAGCGGAAAATGTAACACGACATTCTGGGATAAGTTCAGAAGAACTACTAGTAAACTTTCTGCGGTACTCTTCGGCTATAGAAGGAGTCTTGAATCTGCCTTCTCCATCTGAAAGAACATCATCAAAACTCCTCCGGAATATCAACCAAAAAAAAAAAAACATCGAATAATTTGTCAGAAACTCGTACAGGGCTTCAAAAGCTCAGGGCTTCAAATTGTTGAGACCGGTGGCTCTTCAGGTGATAATTCCAGTTTTCATTGTGCGTTCGTTGAAAGACTGAATTTTTCATGACATGTATCTTGACTTGAGATCAATGTGCCAGCAAAGCCTACACGTTTCTACGTTTATGAACATTATTTTTCAATGGATCGCCATGCTTTATTCTTCTCAACACTAATTTTGCTTAAAATCATTTTAGAAATTACATCAAAATTTCCAATAAATAAGCTACACGTTCCTTTTTTTCGGGGGATTAACCAGCTTAAGGCTGAATTGAATCTTTATTCAATAACATTTTAACATAACATAACAACAAAGGGCCAGCTATACATTTTTTCCATTGGTAAACCCTTGATACTGTTTTTACACGATTTTGGTCAACTATTTCTATACAAAAATACGTTTTTATAATAATAATAGTATAATAGATTATAAAATCTAGGTATGCAAATTTATTGGAACGTCTAGTTGAAATGTAGATTGATATTCCAAGTACGCATAGAACCGTTCTCTAATTTCTTATGCAGAATATTTATCTATTTCGTTTTGTCTCGAGTTCGTCAAAAATCAATTGTATTCCCTGGGCTTGGGATTATATTTTCCAGGGAGCGATGAATTTTGATAATTGATCGCTGTTGTTAGTAGTTTTGATTAGATGTTGGGTGAATTTCAAAGCAATGGCAACCTTTTTATTACAAAATTTAGATTTTATCTTCTGACCTAAAATTCTGGTTAAACTACTGTACTATGCAGTTGGGCTGCACTAGGCTATCACTCATCAAAATTACTTTCACTTCGGGAAAATATAATTTCAAACTGGCGAGAAGATTACGAACTGAGGGTGGGTTAGGAGCACAATTAGACCCTTGAATGTGCAATGTGGGGTAGTAATTGGGAATGCCATTGACGGTTTGTAATCTTCTACGAGGTTTTCGAAAACCAACAGGGCGCGTGCACCGGGTTGCGGATAGGAGCAAAGGGAGATCAATAGCATCTACCTAAAATAATAGAACAAAAAGCCGTTCGATGATTAGGTAATGTTTAGCGATCTTCTATGGTGTTCTAGTACTATAAAATTCTTCACTCACTGGGAATTTTGGCCTTGATAATAACAATAGTGATAAAAACATAAAATAATACCTAATACTTGATAAGTACAATGTAGCTTCAATATAGTAATAAATGAAATAAAATCAATTTTCTATACTTGACAAGGTTTTGAAGACAATCAATGAGTGAAAGAACTACCTATTAGAAAAGCCACATCAGCTAAGGCTATACATATACAAATGTTGGTCATAGGGTCATGGCGAGCATTCGGTATGTACGTCTATGATTGATTCTTATCTAATAGGGGCACTAGAAGACCACGCGGACAATTTCGAAACAAATTATTTTTATACATCGGTCTTACGATCCGAAAGGCTCAGCTATGCTGCAAAGTCATTTTAAAAGCTATTCATTACTACTGTTTAATTGTTTATAATTCTAACAAAACTACATAATTAACTCATTACTAATCACTGTTTCTATATTCTCTTTTTCTCTCCTTCTTATCTGTTGCATGATTATGAGCATCACTAATATAACGCATGAGCATGCACAATAAGAATAATTTCAGGATTGAAAGCAGTACATGGATACCTGGATAGAATAGCTTCGAAAAGGGCGCTCAAAATATAATATTTCTGATCAGGGAAGTATTATTATTAAGGGTATGTATGTTTTTCCATTATTAACACTTAGATCACACAAACAAATGAACTAATAATATCAAATATTTTTAAAATATTTTTATTTGAATCAGTATCGTCAATCAGTGCAAAAACAGATAAAGTTTGTAAAGTTATCACCATCGATTGAATTGCGCTCTGTATAGTAATGTTCAATCAGTATCAAAATCTCCTAAAGCGTCGCATTGTGCCATCAGCAGCCCTCATATTGTTATTATTTTGTTGTTTATAAAATTTCTGGAAAGCGATCAGCATATTCTTTCTTACTTGTACAATGGCCGATCTATTTGGAATTTTAATAAGTCAAATCTAACTTCAAAACTCAAATTTAATTGCTCTCAGCACATTTACATTTTGCAGCATTAATCGCATTACTGTGTCAAGTCTTCTCCATTCCCTATACCCTACCCCAACCCTTCTTATCCTTTCCGATGGTGTTCAAGTGGTCCGCATAGACTATTACGGCCATTACCTATCCCTTCCCCCGGCTTTGGACTGACTTGCGCTCTCATTGCCCCACCAAACGCTGCAAAATGAAAATGAAATGAAAATGAGTTCGTCAAAAATCAATTGTATTATGGGTTACTGATTATTTGAAAAACAGTCCATTTTACTGAAATTATACCACAAATTTAACCTGAGTTTGTATTTTTGAATTTTGGATTTTGTCAGCATTTTTCCTGAATATTCTGAAATGCATCTATGTTTGTTTTTCCTAAGAAATCCTCAACAAAGTTGAAAATTATTCCTCGAATTATTCCACACCACAGATTTGTTAAAACTGCTTTGAATAATTCGTTTTGTACCTCAAATTCAGTATCATTAATTAATTTTAGTCAGTAAGTTCCTCATGAACAGAAGTTTCACTGAAAATTCTTAAGCTAGCTTGTTGTACGTTCATGCATTAGATCAACTACAAGTTTGAAATCATAAATATAAAATAGTAACCTAAACTAACCTAATACTCATCTCGTGAAAAATGAGAAGTCAAATCACCAATACGCTGTCATTTTGATAATTTATGGCAATCAACTCTTGTCCCAGATAGATAACTGTTAAGAAATATTTCAAATTACTACGGTTCTCTACATTCCAAATTCTGTAAATTCACTCAATATGTAGATTGGTCAATATACACATAGAACTTATTTTCTTGTCTAGTCATTTTTATGACTAATACTTGTAGTTTTGAAGTAACTTTTTGGTCACTAAAGTCACTACTGTTTTGCTGTCTGACCGCTACCAGCCCTGCGAAACGTCATTGCTATACCCATGTAGATCATTCCGTATAGATTCCGTAGATCATTTAGTTTGACTCATATTAACCTGACTAAGCTAACGATAACCAAAGCCTTTATAATCACTAAATGAATAATCACGAAATGGCATATCGAGTTCAATCCCTGTTGAGCTCGAATGTCAAGAAGTGTGGCTGCTAGTTTTCCAGCAAGCTGCTCCAGGACTGCAAAATGTTGTTTAGATTCATTTCAAGGCAAATATCTGTTAAAAACCGAAGAATCCTGCATTAATTAATTCTTATATACCTTATTTCATATCAAATTACGAAACGATGATCGTTTTAAACAGAACTGGCCCTGGAGCTGGAATGTGAGGAACAATGTGAAAATAAACAAAAAAACGGACTACGGTGGTTACTTATAGTTTTGACTTAGCTATGAACTGCTACCTATATTTATTGGATAAAATGTTACTGACTATCTTGCTAAATATTCTATTCTAACCATATATTTATTGAATATAATGAATAGTTTAACCCTTGGTTTTTGTCCTTCTTTCAAATTGAACAACTTTTTACTTGCAGGAGTCTATACTTAACAGGGTTGATTTCTATGAAATGATTCCGATAATTTTCAATTAAATATAATCTAGGATCTATTGGAACGCTTCGCAAAAGTTACGTGAAAATTCATGTACCTTCGATGGAACTGATGAGGTTCCTTAGTTCATGCGTTCATTCTGTGTTATCGATTCACGTAAGTGTTACGTGAAAAGCGCGATGAAAAAAAAACACGTGTAGATTGTTTTATTTATTTGAAATTGAATGTACCAGTGTAAAATCGACTCAAGTTGTGTTTTGGTTTGATTCGTGGTTAAGTCATTTTGTCTCTCCATTCAACGAAGCGGTGAAAGCAATGGTGAGGTTGCGAAAGTTGAAAATCTTACTCACGCCGTTTTGTAAATCCTGAAACTAAACGTTCTAAAAGTAAAAAATCGAGTTTGTTTAGAGCGGAACGTGTAGAATTTCATCTGCGAAACACGTAGGATTGATAAAGTAAATTAGTTTACTTTTCTGATTTGAGTCTGTTTGAATAAGTTTTCGAGATTTGATTCTATTGAATTCAATGTCATATCACTTGCGAAGATAGATGTTACATGGTAGAAATTGAAATTTTCGAGGTTAAAGCTGCAACTCGGAAATACTTATTCAAACTGCCGCAAATCAGAAGAGTAAACAACCTACTTTATCGATCCAACGTTTTTCGCAGAAGATATTCTACAAGTTCCACTCTGAACCAACTCGATGTTCACTTTTATAATGTTTAGTTTTAGGAACTATAAAACGATGTAAGTAAAACTCTCAACTTTCGCAATCTAACCACTACTTTTGACGCTCTGGAATATGAAGTGTCAAAATGACTTAACCAAGAATTTCAACAAAACACTACTTGAGTTAAAAAGAAAACAGTTTATCATTTTGTAAAGTTTTGAGGACACACCAGCCACTATCATCTGTAAAGGCAAATGACAGAAAGCTTAAAGTAGAAGGACCAAAGTTTGTCCAAGCTGTATACTCTTGAACACTCTACTTTTTAGTGTTTAGCTTATATTAAAGTTTGAAGACTTTTTCGAGTTGTAAGTTACTGTTCGGTGAGTTTTTTTGTATTGAACGACATTTAGAGTGATGTGCTAGTATCCATTGTATTAAGCATTGATCAGTGAGAACTGCAATTTTCCCAGCATTGCAGTGAATGATGCTGATACAAACCGATGCCAAACAATTCTTTCTCAAAACGGCTTTAGCATTGTACAATAACATTTTGATAAATCTTGATCTCTTTTTCAAAATTATGCAAAGAAAATGCATCTTACCGTATCGTATCGTTTTCAACTCCGTCGCAATCATTTTCCAGATTCGTCTCACAACTTACGGCTCACTGTGATGTATAGAGTGGTTAAAACACAACATATCAACGCTATAATAAAATGTTTTACTAGAATATATAGATCTACGGGCATCTCCCTCCATTCCTTCAGCATGATGGAATATACTAATTTCCTTTAAAATTAATTGTTTGTCATCAAAATTCAGCCCAAACATATGAACACAATTCCTTTTGACCGTACAATTATGGCATTTGCTCACAGTACAGCGAAAAAATCACAATCAAAGGAACCGTATTTTTACGTCGAGCATCGCGCACACATTGATGCGCACAAGCTTTTTTTTTCTCAGTATGACGGATTGAACTTTGTTTACATCTCGCATAACCTGTGATCTCGCCCTAAAAGCCATTGGTAAACGAGTTTGTAGCTTGTTTTTACCGAGCAAACGAATGGATTTACACGTTATTCAACAATGCTACGATGAAGAGAAGATCCTCCTCTATTTCCCAGTGGTGAAAGTTCCCATGCTGAGACATTAATTTGCTTAGAAACAAGGTGCTACACACTCGGTTACCAATGGCTTTTAGGGCGAGATCACAAGTTATGCGAGACATTTTCAATTATACGCGGCGGTTGAGGAAATTTCGTAAAATTTGGTGATTTTTTGAAGTTTTACGGCGTGTGATTGGAATGAAATCCTTCAGTAAAGAAGAACGAAGGTTTTCCAGAGTGAAAATAACTGCCCGGCAAAGTAAGTCATCCACGGGGCGGGGCGGGAAGAAACTTGTGTTGGAAAGTGGTGTGGCTCGCTAAGCATTTCTCTCAAATCGTGTTCGTCCATGCGATTTCGGTGAAAAATTGCAAAGTGGATAATTGAACTGAAGTTATTTACCGAAATACAGTAGTTTTATTGAATTTTTGGTGTACAAGTGTACAAACCATAACAGCTTTAACAAAATTACACTTGGATAATGAATCTATGTTGCAGGTAAGTTTGAATATCCGCCGTAGTGGAACATTTAAAGTTTGATACGACGAATAGTAGCGCTTACGACGAAGTAGAACAAAATCATAAAATTAAGTTCTGCAAATGCTGAAGGTGATCTATTCTTTTGATAATTTTCTTCTTTTTTCTTGAACTGCATTTTCAGTGGTAATAAACATTTGATTTTACTCTAATCAGTACGATTCGATGAAGGACGGATCTGGTGTTGTAGTAAATGAAGGTAAAAAAGTAAGACTCGATTAACAAATCATGACTGGAATTGAATGGCTTAACCTTTACAATACTTGGTATCGACATCGATGTTACAAAATTCTGTATCTTCGCCATTGTTCGATCGATGATAATAATATTTTCAGGAAATATCCCAAATAGGTTGTATTTTTGATGCATGCTTTAGAAATATTGAATTCGGTGAATTCATTGTAAATTTATCAATTTGACATATTGTATCACTTGTATCAGTTTGAAGACAGACATATTGTATCAGAATGTCTAATTTTTAAAGAAAGTTCTCAGGCCCATAATGTGAGACTAAGAAGACATGCTCTGATCTGGTGGGATGTAACGCCAGAAATAAGTGAAAATATGTGAGACTATCTTAATTCACTTGAATGTGAAAAATCATAAAATTCAAGCCATCATACACAGCAGCAGAAGAGGTTAAAAAATAGACAGAATCTTCAATATTCATGACACGATATTTAATCTTATCTGGGTCAAGGGGAAGGTCACTCTACGCACTTCATTCGGCACAACTGTGCCATTGGTGCGCCGAGGTGTGCCAAGCGTGCAAACATTACATGCCATAAAAATTCAATGAACTGAAATTATGGAAAAACGTTCTCAGTAAGCATTGAGTTTTTTCTTGTTTGTCTCTTGTCATACAAAATTTAAAATGCTCTGAATGTTTCATTACTTTCCCGACATGTACATGTAAAACTTCAATGGGAAGGTTTAGGAAACGGCCCACACGAATTCTAGACTAGACGGGAACTTTGATACTGAGCGTCAACGGTTGTGTACGGGAGCGTGGTGGAAGGGAAAGGAGTGCGAAGAATTGGGAGAATATTACGATGGAAGCACAGACAAACAGATGTTACAGCAAGAGCAATAATCAGTTTTTGTTCAATTGAATTACGAAACGCAAACAATAAAACCCAATGCTAAAAAAGTAACGCGTTTTCAAGACAAAGTAATCGATTAAAGAATATTCCTCTTGCCTAAGTTTGCCTAAACTTTAGTTTTTCGAAAAAGTTGAGAGCCTACAAATGTATGGAAAACATAAAATTTGTTAGAATTTTGTTCTACGAGAACCAAAAATTTGTGCCCGAAAAAGAGTCTTTAACCCTAAACACTTTTAATTTCTAAAAATAGTGAAATATTAGTGATGCGGACCACTGTGGAGGGCACGGCCACACTGCAGCCATTCAGTGCGTTCGGGGCTTTCATATGAGAGACTGCATAACCTTCCAAAATAAGCTTTTTTGTCCAAACGGTTCCTCGAATAAGGAGTGCATTGATTCTTATATTTGTATTCCCCCAGGTTCCCCTACATGTTTTCACCTATTTCTTCGGCTTCATAGTTTGCTTTGAGATACAGTCGACTCTCCACATCTCGATGTTCTACATCTCGATATCTCTCCCTATGTCAATAATTTCATAAGTCTCTTCAGTCTGCATACATTTTCACTCTCCATATCTCGATATCTCCATATCTCGATGTGTTTCTGTTGATTTTTCGTTCTCAATTTTCTCTCCGTATGTCGATATGACCAATATCGAAGGTTACTAGACCGAAGTTTTGGGATTCGAAACAAATTAGGAGCGCAAAATGACGTTTGTTTGTGTATTACTTTCGTGGCAACGGAGTGTTTTTCAATCTAGTATTCATTAAAAAATT
Source organism: Aedes aegypti (assembly GCF_002204515.2). NCBI lineage: Eukaryota > Metazoa > Arthropoda > Insecta > Diptera > Culicidae > Aedes > Aedes aegypti. The sequence goes on from NW_018734480.1 coordinate 44,699, forward strand.
GTTCTTTGTCTCGATCTCTCCCTATCTCGATGGTCCCTTCGATATCGAGATGTGGAGAGGTGACTGTAACAACAAGGTCACAGAAGCTCTTTTGTGTCATTTAATATAATATTTTTTTCACTATCGATTACAAATTGAACATGAGGCAAAGTCGATTCTATCACCTTTAGTTCGGTCCTGCTGGTTTGGTGCCGCTCTGTAGCTCAATTCTGAAAAAAAAGTTTATGAATATAAAATCATGTAGTACTTATATTGTTGGGAGATTCCTCCTGAATCCGATGCCAACGTGAAAATTTCGTTAAGTCCATGTTTGACATATAACAAACAACTCAGGTGCAATGTTACCACATTTTTTCCGAATCTCATCTGTGATTTCGGCCGAAAAAATCTTTTTTATCTTAAGACAACCTCCATAAATCTTGGTAAAAATCTGTGTTGTGCAAAAATCCCAAATTTATGTTTTTAGATCGAGAAGAACCTTTGCAAACGTATTATTAGTAATTTAAAGTTTCATAATTGCTTCTAAAAGTTTGAATACTTAAGTTTTTGAGATAAAAATCAATAAACAGAGTAATGGCATTTCTGCTTAATATCTCCCAAAACTGGGTACATAACTCGTGAAACATCCTAAAATCTTAAAAATCTTTTTTATCTCAAAAATCTGTGATCTGTGATCACAGATATCTGTAGGCAGGAACAGAAAAAAATCTGTGTAATTACAGATAAATCTGTGTATGTGGCATCACTGCTCAGGTGACTCAATGGTTGCTCAGATGGAAATTCCAGTTCACATTGGAAAGCTGTGCCAGTCAGTGTGCCGAAATGTGCCATAGCTGCGCAAGGCACACTGCGTAGAGTGACCACCCCCTTGATCTGGGTAAAAAAATCATAAATTTTGAGCCGTCGAAAGGTATCGGTGCATGATACTCTGAAAGTGGCTCCTTAGGGTTACTACGGTGACCATGTTCCCTAAATGACCACAACAGTGTCCAAACAGAAACAAATGAAAATATTCTATCAAAAAGATTAATGTTACATTGATTTTTAAATTTATTTGATGAAGTTTCTTGTATTTTATCCATAATGTCAATTTTAAAATACCCTATCCAAGTAATCACTAGCCCGCTAATTCGCCTTTTTGGAGTAAGAGGGCTATTTTACGGTTAATATAAGGCATGTCAGCTCTATAACAGCACTGTATTGGCGCACAGGGCGAAATAAAGTGCTATTTGATTACTTGGGTAGATACCAACAAATAAGGCTCTAAATTTGGAACCATCACCGAATTCAAAATTTGTAATGCAAGGAAGAAATATATCTAACTTCCATGTAATTTTTCTGGAAATCTCAACCAAATCGATTGAACGATGGTAAAGATACATAATTTTGAAAATTCGATGTCGGCACTTTGTAAGGGAAGAGCACCAATTTTCGACCTAACACTAATTTTCGGCCCACTTTGTATGAAAATTCGAAAATTGGTACAGATATCTGGTAGATCGACAATTAGTGTTTTTCCCCTACAGTAAAGGTCCACAAAGCTGCAACCGCAAACTAAAAATTCGTAAGTTTTCTTCGAGGTATACTTGCGCTTGCAGCTCATACAATAATTTGAATTCTTTCATACGAAAAAGCGTTACAGAGAGAAGGCATGAAGGTCGCAAGTTTCCAATATTAGCGTTACGTAATAAATGGACACTGCCCCAGAAGTAACAAATAACTAATCAAACTTTCGAATGAATTTTGATGCTATATTTTTTTATAATCACTGTAAATGAAAAACTTTAAATATTTTACATTTGCTTTGAATTTGTGGACTTATACCCAGTGTTGTGAAAAACTCAATTTCTCACAACTCACGCTTGAGATTTTTCATGCGTGAGTTGTCAATCATCAAGCAAATCAGCAGTCAAAAAATCATGGATGAGTTGGCTGACCTTTTTGACTCATCGTCTCGTACTTCCACAGCTTACTCACACACGGCAATAATTTCTTGTTAGTCTAGTAAAATTATATTAATCCTTTCTAACGTTAACAACAACATTCGGGTTTCACGAGTTTATGCCGGGTTTTACGACTGAATCATTTTTTACGATTTGAGTTGATTGAGTTGATTTTGCGTCAAAATCTCAAGCGTGAGATTTGCGAAGCAGATCTCTAATGAGTTTGCTCTCACGGGAGAGCGTATTGATTGAGATTTTGAGTGTGAGTCTATCAACACTGTTTATACCATAAAAAAGGCGTAACTTCAAAACGGGCCCTACGATTTTGTTTATTTTTTTCCCAGGCATGCGGATAAGCCATAGAAAACAGCTGGTTAGCACAGATTTGATCGAGATGTTATTCTAGATTTAATGGAGATTTTATTCGGTCTGGGGAACACCGCGAACATGTCTATGTGCTAGTGTGTAAATAATATACTTCCAAAGTCGATTCGTTCGGTGGGTACTTCGAGTGTGGATCGATCATTCGAAAGTGCTGCTGGGTAAACCGCAGACGACGAGAAAGTATCTGCCTAGCTGGAGGAAAATTCAAGAAAAGTGCCACTGAACTGAAGGGTTGTTGATTGGAGGTCTCGTGTTTCTTTATAGGCAGTGACAACATAGAGAAGGTTAATCTAAATATTGAACGAACGCAGCTATGTGTTCTAAGGATCACATAAAAGAAATGCATAGATTATGGTATGTACAGTATCGGACATAAAAAATGTTTTTTTTATTTAAAATTGGTAACTTCAGATAGTTATTTCTCCGACATTTTTCAATCGATTTTTTTCATTTTTCTGTGACAAATCGAAAATTGTCTGAATTTATGAGAACTATTGAAAAAGTTGTGTAAAAACAATTGATCCAGCTACATATGGATTAGAGACTAGGGTGATCAAAGTAATTTGGACAGACAGTTACGCGTATATAATTTGTCCATTTACGGCAAAATCAAATGGAGGTGACCAAATTATATACGCGTAACGCTCTGTCCAAAATACATAAAAAACCCTATGTGTCGAGTTATCATGCACGCATTTGCTCCTTATTATTCAATTAATAAATGCGCTGAAAACAAAGATGATTCGACGCACAATTTTTTGTACTACATTGCTTTTTATCCTGGTGCATTTATTTGTCAAAAATAAACCCATCTGTAGCTTTTGAATAAATAGTTTTCACACACATTTTTCAAACGTTCTTGAGAATTTAGTCAACTTGTACCTAGTTCGTTACAGGAAAATCCGTTCCGAAACGACGAAGATATAGTCATCTGAAAACATTTTGTATAGGAAAATAGCTTTGGTTTATTTTATATGTCTGATACTGTAGGTACTCATGGTAGGTATAGAAACTATTTGCAGTTCGTCACTTGGTAGGAATGGATACTTCAAAATAATTATTACAAGCAAAAGAGACGGATCTTAATTACTTTGTAAGGAAAACAAAAGCTATACATGTCACAGAAAAGACATCCTTTTTACTTCCACACTGCTTCATTTATTCATGCGAAGCTGTTTGAAATTGTGAAATTGCAATGTTCTGAAATGATTTTCGTTAGCACCCTCTTATTTGCTTAAAACACTGTATCTATCTAATTTGACATAACAATTGAGACATAGGGCAGTGCTGGGCAAGATGAACTGATTTTTGATGAATGTGATCATATTTTTTTTTATTTCTAATGGCATGGAATCGTTTCTTTATCATGTTTTCTATCATCCATAAACATAACGGTTACAAAACATAACAATTTAATTTAATAAAACGACTAAACAAAAAGGATGTTTTTTAGTTGGCTTAAATACACTGTGGGGCAAATTGAGCATCCCCAACTAGTCAAGAAGAATTAAGGCTAAATAGCCCGTCATTCGTTTTGACTGCCATGTTGATTTTGCAGCTTGCAATTTCGAAGGGATAAAAATCATTCATCATAAGTAATATTGATCCAGAAAAGTATCACTACTTGCAATTACATGCAGAAAGTATCTTCTTCTTCTTGGCATTAACGTCCTTACTGGAACAGAGCCTGCTTCTCAGCTTAATGTTCTTGTGAGAACTTCCACAGTTATTAACTGAGAGCTTTCTTTGCCAAATTTGCCATTTTCGCATTCGTATATCGTGTGGCAGGTACGATTATACTCTATGCCCAGGGAAGTGAAGGAAATTTCCATTCCGAAAAGATCCTGGACCGACCGGGAATTGAATCCAGACACCTCCAGGTGGCTTTGCTTATAGTAGCCGCGGACGCTAACCACTCGGCTAAGGAAGGCCCCTGAAGGTATGCTGATTCTTTTTCAGCTATGCCAGGGCAACACCAAGTGATTTTCTTTAATTCGCAATCGTTAGACGATTTATGCACAATCATCGCCAGTACAAATTTCAATGACGGCCTACTTCGCCTTATATGCTGCATATACTGTCGTGTTCAGCATAATATTGTCCCATGATTTCTGGGATCTCCTGTTCTTTTTTTCTCTTAGGATGAGCCTGGTACTTTAGATATGTTCCGCTTGATATGATAAAGTGTCACTTTGATGAGTTCTAATGTTCAGAGTGAATAAGTTGCGATACGTTTGCCATGTGTGGCGGCACAATCACAAAAAAATGTCGCCTGAAATAAATGAGAGTGACCTGTATTGTTAATATAATTTATTTGGCATGCAAGGACATCGACTGTGATAATTATATTTAATTTGTTTTATTGGCATATCAGTCTATTTTGCTCGAAGTAGAAGGAAGCATGGAGAAGACAGTAATGAGTACTAGATGGATAGGCGCCGTTAAGGAACGGCGAGAGAAGAGGGCGTATACCATATGAGATGCTCAATGGACCGATGCACGAGTTCAATATTTCTAGCGTAACATTTGAAAAGGGCCTAACTGCAAAATGTAAACAAACTTGATTATTCATTATTCGTATCATTTTTTACGTAAATTACTCCTACATACTCTTACGGGCATGCAAAATGCATTATTAATGGTAATTTTATTCAAATTTAAAAGGGCCTATCTGAAAATGATAAAACTAAGAGGGCCTAACTGGTCATAAAAGGGCCTAACTGAAAATGTCCATCAAAATCAGATTGGCCCTTCCGTGCATTTTTAATTTTCCTCCATATTTTTCAATATTTGGCCATTGTATAGTGTTTTTCTCACATAATGGAACCTAGTGAAATATTTGAAAAGAGTCTATCAGCATAACGTAAAAATTGAAAAATTCTCGATTGAAGATTCTGTAACATATTGATTGTTACTATTTTAAACTCATTGCTATCTAATAGTTTTAAACTTTTGTTCGACACTCATAGTCTATTACTGGGCCACGTAACGTTTTAAATCTAACATAACATAAAAACTAGTAAAAAATGTTGAATTCAAACATCATCGGCAGATAGGCCCTTTTACGAGTCTTCAAACCAGTTAGGCCCTTTCAATTAGGCTCTTTCATTGAACATGGTTTCAGTTAGGCCCTTTTATTTAACGTAGTTCCAGTTAGGCCCTCTTGGAATTTGTTAATTTTTTTGATTATTGAATAGATTTTCAAAGTTTTAGAACAAAATCAATCGATTATGTGAGAAAATCAACATTGAATATTGAAAATTCTTTATTGAAGATTCAGTATTATATTGATTATTCATATTTCAAACCCTTTCTCCTATTTACTAGTTTTATACTTGTGTTCGACACTCATAATAGTCTACTAGGTGGCCCATAACGTTTTAAATCTTAAATAACAAAACAACTCGTGAAAATGGTTGAATTCAAACATCATCGGCAGATAGGCCCTTTTACGAGACTGCAAACCAGTTAGGCCCTTTCAGTTAGGCCCTTTGCTTGAACATAATTTCAGTAAGGCCCCTCCAGTTAGGCCCCTCCAGTTAGGCCCCTCCAGTTAGGCCCTTTTATTAAACTTAGTTCCAGTTAGGCCCTCTTGGAATTTGTTAATTTTATTGATTATTGAAGTGATTTTCAAAGTTTTAGAACAAAATCAATCGATTAGGTATGTGAGAAAATCAACATTGATTAACAAAAATTCTTTATTGAAGATTCAGTACTATATTGATTCCTATTTCAAGCCCATTCTCTTTTTTACTAGTTTTATCATAATCTTAATGCGAAGTTAGTTGAAAAACTGATTTTTTATCCTGACAAAAAAAAATCAATTACATAAAAAAATTTGAATAATTTTTATTTGTTGCCTCTAGTTGTGGATCGAGTTCCAAAAGTCGCGATTTTCACAAAAACAAATTCGTTTGTTTTTGTAACAGCCCTGCAAGAATTCATCTTATACTTCTCCTTGGCATTACGTCCTCACTGGGACAGAGCCTGCTTCTAAGCTTTGTGTTCAATGAGTACTTCCACAGTTATAAACTGAGAGCTTTCTTTGACAAGTTGCCATTTTCGCATTCGTATATCGTGTGACAAGTACGCAGGTACTCTATATTCAGGAAAGTAAAGGAATTTTCCATTACGAAAAAACCTGGACCGAGCCATTCTGAAGGTATCTGAGTTCCATTCCCACTCAGATACCTTCAGAATGGCTTTGCTTTGTAGCCGCGGACTTAAACTGCTCGGCTAAGGAAGGCCCTCAAGTATAAAACAAGTAAAAAAGTGAATGGGTTTGAAATAGATATAATCAATAAGGTACTGAACCTTCAACCGAGAATATCCAACATTTAGCTATTACATTGTTTTTCTCTCGCTTTATTTTATTTAAGAACTATGAAAATCACAATAAGCAATAAAATCAACAAATTCCAAGAGGGCCTAACTGGAACTATGTTTAATAAAAGGGCCTAACTGGAGGGGCCTAACAGAAACCATGTCCAATCGAAGGGCCTAACTGAAAGGGCCTTACTGGTTTGAAGATTCATTAAAGGGTCTATCTGCTGATGATATTTGAATGCAACCATTTTCACGAGTCGTTATGCTATTTGCGATTACTAACGTTCTGGGCCACGTAATAAACCATAATGAGTGTCTAACACAAGTATAAAACTAGTAAAAAAAAGTGAATGGGTTTGAAATATCAATAATCAATATGTTGCTGATTTTGTATAGAATAGTTTCCAATATTTAGCTTGTATGATATTGTGTTGTTTTCTCACATAATCATTAAATGTTGTCGAAGAATTATGCAAATCACTTCAATAATCAATAAAATTAGCAAATTCAAAAAGGGCCTAACTGGTTTGAAAATTCGTAAAAGGGCCTATCTGCGGATGATGTTTGAATTGAACTATTTTTACAAGTTGTTGTGCTATTTGAAATTCAAATCGTTGTGAGCCACGTAATAGACCATTATAAGTGTCGAACACAAGGGATTATCCTAAAAATAAAGTCCATCAATTGGGGCCTCCTCCAATGGGGGGATGTACGAAAATGTGACAGTGCATGAATAGGGTATTGGAAAAGCGTGACAGAGGAGGTAGAAGGGTTCTAGAAATCCCGAAAAACGATCTTCCCCAAGTATGAAACTAGTAAAAAGCGAATGGGTTTGAAATAGGAATAATCAATATGGTACTGAATCTTCAACCGAAAATTTCCAATATTTAGCTATTATAAGGTGTTTTTTCACATATTCGCTAAATTTTGTTCAAGATTTATGCAAACCAATTCAAAAATCAATAAAATTAGCAAAATATAAAAGGGCCTAACTGAAACCATGTTTAATCAAAGGGCCTAACTGAAAGGGCCTAACTGGTTTGAAGATTCATAAAAGGGCCTATCTGCCGATGATGTTTGAATTCAACAATTTTTACGAGTTGTTGTGTTATTTGAGATTAGAAACATAATGGGCCACGCAACAGACTTTAATGGGTGTCGAACACAGGTATGAAACTAGTAAAAATGCGAATGGGTTTAAAACAGGAATTATAAATATGGTACGGAATCTTCAATTGAGAATTTCTCAATGTTTACGTTTAGCAGATAGGCCCTTTTCAAATGTTACGCTAGATTTGACGTTTGAGCGGTGCCGTTGTATTTACGTGACCAAGGTGGTTATCACGCTCAATGGTATGGGTGCCCTAGTGTAGATGTGGTTGTGAACCTTAGAGGAAAACAATATGCACTCTGTCTCGAAAAACACCCAGAATCCGAGTGTAAATTTTTCAAATTGTATAATATTTCCATATGCATTTTGATGAGTCTGGAAAGCGTGCAAGGAAAACAAAAACAAACTGTGTATGACGAGTGTTCATGTGTTCAAATGTCACTAAGCTCTACCATAGGGCTGAAAATCTCCTTAATAAAAATAATAATAATAATAACTAAGCTCTATATCTCTTGCCGTTCCCCTACCGGATCTATCAATCTAGTATTCACTGCTTTCTTCTCCATGCAGCCTCTTACTTCGAGCAAAATAAACCGATATGCCGGTAAAACAAATTAAATACAATCAATTTGGTGTTAGTCCAATACAGTCAACTTTCGTTCGTTGCACTAAACCTGTAGCCCACTTATGTCGTTTTCGTTTTTAGGAACTGGGTCGGTGATCAACCCATAAACAAACAAACGTCAAGCAAATTGTAGTTCGGTCGAACCTGAATCGGGTTGGGGTTGAAACTGTGATTCAGAACGGGATGCGCCAGTTCCAACCTGGGTTCAAAAACGAATTCGATATTAGTGAAAGACTTTCGCTAATCGGGCTAAGTTTCAAGCTGTCAAATAACGTAGAACAAAAGAAAAACAGAGCTACCAACATTGATAAATTGCGTGTAGTGTCAGAAAATAACGTTTGCCTTCGTTTTAAGTGGGCTATAGCCCAACTAACGGGAGCCCAATTAAAAGTAGCCCACTTAAAGATAGTGCAACGAACGAAATTCGACTGTACTGGTACTAGACATTTTAAGAGGACTGAAGAATTTAGATTCCACCAAAGGATCAGGGCCAGATGGAATCCCACCTGTTCAACTGAAAAAACAATTTACTGACAGCACCATTATTTTGGCTATTCTACATATCACTTGAAAAGGCAGATTTCCAAAAGAATGGATAAGGTCATTTCTCATGTCCATCTACAAGTCTGGTAAAAAAATTATGTTCTAAATGATCGTGGAATTGCTATTATGTCATCCATTCCTAAACTGAATCAATTAATCAATTAAAAATAAAGATGTGTTTAGCCAAACAAAACATAGAATAACGAATGTACAACATGGTTTCTTTAAAGGTCGTTCTACCTTTCGGAATTTGTAAATTACACTTCGAATGCAATGGATAGAGGAAACCACGTTGAAACACTTTACATCGACTTTAGTAAGGCATTTGATAAATTACACATTCCTTTGTGGATGTTCAAGCTCCATAAAATGGGAAATGCAATGAGAATGGTCAACTGGATTGAATCATGTGGTAGAGTCTTGATTAACATTCGTTATAAACTACTTTATGTCTTCCCGATCGACATCCTTCCGAATGCCTAGTGATGCTTTCAGGCAGTCGCTCTTATACCTCGGACGAGGATAGTTTGCTCCGCAGCGCGCGTGGCTTTTAGATTCATTATACATTGTGGTCGTTACCACAAATCATATTTAATATTTCGCCAACAAATAGTAAGATTTGAGGGGAAAAAGTCTAAACTTGTTTACGTTACATCAGGAGTTCCCCAAGGTTCACATTTAGGTCCATTGTTATTCATATTGTTAGCTAACGATATTTCATATGTGCTTAAACATCATCAAATTATTATTTATGCTAACGATGTGAGTTTCATTTCATATAGAAATTGATAAATAATGTAGCAAAAGCTTCCTTTAATAAATTTCAAAAAATGTTATCTAATTAAATAAGCATTTTATACACCACTGATTACTGTCTGTCTAAGAGGTTTAAGATATCAAACGGTTAAGAAGTGCAATAAGATTGGAGATTTAGGTTTATAATAGATTCTAAACTTACCTTTACTGACCATTATTAACCCGTATAGGCCTGAGTGAAAGCAAAAATACTAAAACCCTTACCACTCAGCGAATACTTAACGGATTCAAATAATTTTTTGTCAGTATACTGGCCCACATATCTAGTTTCTAGAAGTGGCCAGAGGAACTCGGGAATACCCATGTAGCCGGAGTTATTGCGGTGGGTTACTGGGTCAAGTCGGGTAGAAAAAGGCGATTTTTTGGGACATGCAAAGTTATCTTTGTTTATTTCCAATTGCAATCATTTTAATTTGCAGAAATCAGTAAGATCGGATATTCTACATTATAAATAAATAGTTTTGCACCGTTTAGAGTGTACCAGATGCGGCCACTCGGATTTAATTCCCTGAAAAACCGGCTCTAGATTTGTTAGGTATTAAACCGTTTTAATTCACTATAAGTGTAGATCGAACATAATAGTTCACTAAAATGCGTTCCCATAAGCTTGACACATATGTAAAGATACAAATTGTGCACTTTATCATAAATTTGAGGCATCTTGGGGACCCGAAAATGGTCATTTATAGGATCAATCAAATGCAGTTGACATAATTATTCAATTTAATCGATTATCAGAAGGTTCACGCTGATGCGTTTTTCTTAAAACTCCTTGATATAGTGGCCACATAATGGCCGGTTCTGGAAATTATCAGTGACTTGAAAATTGCCTATCTCCAGGGGTACAGAAGAACAGAACCCTTGTCACCCGACCTGACCCAGTGATCCACTGCAATAACTCCGGCCACATGAACATTTCCGAAATCCTTTGACCACTTTTAGAAACTAGATATGTGTGCCAGTGTACTGACAAAAAATAATTTAAATCCGTTGAGTACTCGCTAAGCGGTGAGATTTTTAGTAATTTTTCTTTCACTCAGGCCTATACGGGTTAACTAACCTTACCTTTAAATACTATTATCCAAAAAGCAACCAATTTGTTGAGTTTTATTAGGCGTTTTAGTCACATTTTTCGGGATGAAGAACTGAACCCATTTTAGAAACTAAGTAAGCCATGTTTTTTGTGAATAAATCGGGCGGGAAAGCAGACCCGAAGAGAAATGAATCGAAGCAACCTAGGCCAAGGTGGTTCGTAGTAATCTTGACGAAAATGCTAATTTTCGACCCATTCATACGATTTAGGCCTACTTTGTATGGAAATCCGAAATCTGGCACAGAATTCTTGTAGGTCGAATATTAGTGCTTTTCCCCTAGCAGCTCAGATTCATGGATGGTTGATCTCGACCTGGTGCATACGGATCTGCGCAAACCGATGAACACAACAACTCCAGGTGGGTGTCGGTATTCATTGGTCATCACGGACGACTTCACACGATATTCTTTGGTGTATTTTCTGCGATGCAAATCAGAAGCGACCAAATATAACAGGCAGCACGTGCGAGAGATGAAGACCACGATCGGCAGACCAAAATCGAAAAATGTTTTGGTCGCCAAGAGGACATTCAGCGCCATCCATACGCCGCAGCAGAACGGAGAGTCGGAACGAAAGAATCAATCATCAGTCTAGATGGGAAGATACCTGTTATTTGATGCCAAGACTCAACCAAGGACCAAGGACCTAACGGGGACCGAAGTAATCCAAGGGTTACCAAACTGGCTCTCAGGAGGAGGTATGCCTGCTGAAGCGTAGTCTCTACGGGCTGAAACAAGCGGGCGTATCTGGAACCAGAAGTTATCGGATAAACTGAAGCAGTTAGGATACAAGCAATCCGAAGCAGATCCTTGTCTCTGCATCTGGAAGGTCGATGGAAGAATGTCGTTCGTTTTACTGTATGTCGATGATCTGCACGTAGCAAGTAAGGACAATGATGAATACGAGTGGGTCGCTACCTGTCGAAAATTTTCAAGCTAACGAGCCTAGGAGACGATAACAAGTACCTATGCATTCAAGTGGAGAGGGCAATTTCTTTTGGAATCAATCGGCATACATCCGTAAGATGGTCGAAGCAAAGCCATCAAAAATACCCATGGACCCTGATATTGCGATTGCGGCGGCCATGCTGAGGCGCAAGGTAAGCGCAAGCCCTCTGAAGCCGATTGAGTCGAAGCAAAGAGAACCTTGCGGTTCATTACTGCGATGGCTCTTCTGAAGTAGCAGCTCGGATCTGGTGATCTTGAAGGTATCGTCCATGCCGACTGGGCCGATGACAAGGTTGACCGCAAATCCAACTCCGGGTACATATCCAAGCTGGGCTGCAAGGAAACAGCAATGCGTCAGTTTGTCTTCAACGGAAGTGGAGTACGTAACCCTCTCGGAGGCTAGTCAGGAACTTGTATGGATAATGATGCAGATGCACGATGTCAGTGAAGATGTCGTAAAACCCGTGATGATGAACGAAGACAACAAAAGTTGCATCGCCATGCTGTCCTCCACAGGAGCAAGTCGACGAAAGAAACACATCGATACTCGATTCAACTTTGTGGAGAAATTGATATCATCCGACGTCATGGAAGTTTGCTATTGTTCAACTGAATCGATGATCGCGAATTTTTTGACGAAACCACTGGCAAGGATCAAACTTGATCGATTCTGTTCCCTGATTGATCTGAAGCTTTTCGACGTTGAGGAAACTATAATATGTTATAGAAGAGTGAAGTGATTCAGTTATGATTTGAATGTTTGTTTAAAAAGAGAGTCTATCGTATGAAAAACATCTTTAAAAACACCATCCATTGGAGCATCCATTGATGGTTGGGTTATTCTAGTTTGCTCATTGTTCTCTTATGATGTATGATAGTTCAGTCATTGCAAAAAGCTTTACTGTCAGCTTGGCTCTCAATTCCGAAAGTACTATAGCAATATTGAAATCATTTAATTCGCGATACCTATCATGATATAATACTGATTGTTAACGCCACCTCTTCAATTCTCGCGCAATCATATTTTCTTTCTATATTCCTTCCAGAGAACCGATTCGATTGTCAGACATTGACAATCTGCTCGAGGATAGCATATTCAACTCATCCAATGGAGCCAAACTTGCAGAGTATCTCAAGAAGAAGCGGGGAGGTGCAGGCCGTGTTCGGTTGCACAACATTTTCGAACAAGTGGCAGCCAATATGGTATGAAATCTATTCACAAACAAAATCTCCGGTTTCAGATTCTGACACCTTCCTAATATCATTTTAGCCGAAACCCACCTTCAACTTTGACATGGACTCATCCGAACCGAATCCGCTGCCGGAATCGCCTCAAGTAGCTGATCAACCAGCCTCATCGCAAGCGGATCCGATTGCGACTACTAGTGCAGCACCGGTGCAAAATGGAAACGTTCCGGTCGAAGTAATGGCTTCAGCTCCTAACACTGAACCTCCCGCGGTAGTCAACGTTGTTAATTTGAGAGCGGCATCACCAATACCCTTTGGCAAATCTCCTAGTGCTAAGGCAGACCTTGGCCGGCAAGCGTTGCTCAACCAATACCACAGAACCAACACGGCCAAATGTGAGTTGCTCAAGCAGATCACATCGAGCACACCCAAACCGGATACTAATGGTACCTTGAGTCGTATATCCGCCTTCACGACATCGATATCGCCAATCATTGAGAGTAACGCGTCACCCGCCGAGGCATCACAGCCAGCTGTAGCACCACAACCGGTGGCCAATCCGATTCCATTATCCTCAATCTTACCCAATGAATCGATCGTTCCAGCAACACAGAATGTCTTAGCACCTTGTTCACAAGCTCCTCCGCCAAGCACTCCACAGAAAGTAGTTATCATTGGCACACCGGTAGAACCTGGCCCGGACGCTCCCGATATGATAATACCGGAAACTCCTAGTCCTGTTAAAGTACCTAACGAGTCTCCCAAAGTTGCGCATCATATACAACCTCGAAAGCTGACTGATACCTTCAACAAACTGCATACCGATATGGCAAACGCTTCCAACGATAATGAAAACATGACATCCGATGAGAGTGGACCAATAGAAGAGGAACAGCCACCGGTATCAAGTGTATCTCATCAAAACGGCGAGGCAAGCATCATGCGAAAGAGTATTCTCAAGGATGCTGATGCATCTTCCCAAAACAGACGTGTTTCGCTTCGTGTATCCTTCTCCCAACAATTGGTTCAGGAACGGGAGATTTCACCGGCACCTTCCATACCCGAAGCCCACTACTCCAGTTCATCCGATGATGATAGTTCGAATTCGAGTGATGACGACTACCAAGTCGTAGACGAGGTGTACAGCGATGACGGAGCGGAATGCGATCCCAAGGAGATCCAGGAAAATTATAAAGAACTAGTTGGAGCCACTGAGAAGCAAGTGTTCGACATCCCCGAGCGGCCACCATCGCCACTAATCAATGTAGTCGACGAAGCTCCTATGCGGTGGTACGAAACAACGATCTCTCGGCAACAAGAACATGATCGAAACAATGGCGGCTTGGCCCCTCCTGCAACGTGTGCCAAAGAAAACAAAACCAATCTACAGCTGGTGGATATCATAACCGATTGGGATGAGGAAGATGACGAGGAAGAGGAGGAACAAGAGGAGAATCAAAAGGAACAATCACAGTCTCCGGAAAAAGTACTACCACCTATTGAGATACCTGAAACGCAGCTGTTAACCCAACAGACAAACGAGACCATCTGCGAGACAATGGACATAAGCAACGTGGAAGACTCGGCAGATCGATTGGTAGAACTTCCTCCTCCTCCTGTAAGTTTCAACGGAACCGCTCAGGACCCACACGGTTCACCAGAGCGGCCACTTACGCCACCGTCACAGTTCACCGATTCTGCCAAACGACGCTTCCTAAGAGAGAACGAAGACGCGCTCATATCCCGGTTGCAGAACGAACTTCCAGCTTCACAACAGGAACCATCTCCCGATATGGATGATAAGGTGTCAGAATCTCTGGCAGAGGCAATTCAGTCGTTCCGTGAGCAGCCGAAGACAACAGCCGTCGTTGTCGAACATAGGAAAACAATAATTCCAACGAAAAGAGGTCGTCGCCCAAAACCCAGCGATCCGGCCACCACAACCTATTTTGAGACTGTCGAAAAAACTTTCGTTAAGCCAAAACCCCCCTCTAAGAAATCGACTGGGTTCAAACCTCTAACAACTGCACAAAAACGGAAACTGTATGCCAGCACGAAACATCCTCAATCACCGGAGCATTCAAAAGGGAAATCAGTAGAACCGAAGACAGTTGCCCTTAAAACATTCAACATTGTACTAAGAAGGATCGAAATAGGTAAATATCTGCAGATTTTGTCCGACGCCGATCGGGCGACCATAGAAGGTATCGCCGAACGTAAAGCCAAACCAAAACCCAATTTGAAAAATTATAAGGAGATTTCTGAAAAGGTCAGGACAGCCCCTGCAGGCAATGATCAGCAGCAAACATCCGACGCGTCCAATCGCTCACTAGAGGGTGTTCCTGGCGCAGCTTCAGATAGTAACGAACCAAACTTCGCTGGCTTCTCCGAGAATGAAAACGTCCATCCGGAACCACCTCCTGCGCTTGAGAATGTACTCTTGCGCGTTGCGAACGAGCCTACTAAAACCAACGCTGTTCGCCGTAAGGTTGGTAGACCGCAAAAGAGTAAGCAGAGTGCAAAAAATATCATCAAGGTGAATGAACAACCAGCAACTGGCGAGAGCGGCGAAAACAGTTCGGAAATAAGACTGACCACCAGCGAGGAAAATGCACAACAAGTGCGGATATCGGAAGCGACGGAACCACAATCGGAATCCGAGCACCGAACAGAGGAGGTAAGTTCAGAATGCAGTGTTTATCTACAAATTCGTTTGGTATATCGTTTTAGGAATATTTAACTGGCGACGGAAGGTAGGACTATGAATGAAGGAATTATTTAGCTCTTAGAAATGAGGGATTTTTTTAGATTTTAGCGTTTTGCTAACACTAACTTAACTACAATGGCCCAACTTCGTACAGGGCATTGTTTTCACATGAATTTAGTAAAAAACTATTGAATAAAATATTGAATTTAAAATACTTTACTCATATTAAAGGTCATAGGTGTCATCTATTATTTGACATTCATAAAATGTCTCCAATTCCATTTATCTTTGGATTAATGAAAAACTATTGAATTTGTTTCTAAAATTCGCCAAATCCCATGTTCGTACGGGTCTACCACAAAAGGCCGAATCACAGAAGGCTGAAAACACAAAAGGCCGAAACATACTAAAGACCGAATCACATAAGGCCGAATCACATAAGGCCGAATCACAGAAGGCCGAATCACAGAAGGCCGAATCACAGAAGGCCAAATCACAAAAGGCCGAATCACAAAAGGTCGAATCACAGAAGGCTGAAGCTGAATCACAGAAGG
Source organism: Aedes aegypti (assembly GCF_002204515.2). NCBI lineage: Eukaryota > Metazoa > Arthropoda > Insecta > Diptera > Culicidae > Aedes > Aedes aegypti. The sequence continues at coordinate 60,936 of NW_018734480.1, forward strand.
CCGAATCACAAAAACATTCAGTACATTTTTCTACAATATTATGAGCATTTTTACAGTAGGGTAAGGCGGGACAAGATGCACAAGTAACATTACTAGCTGAATAACAGTTTGTTCAGCTAAAATATCGTTAGTGTTTTTTGGGTTTGTCAGCTGGTCTATTCTTAGCTTACACACCCAAAAAAAATTCTATAATTGGAGCTGTTGTATTTTGTACAACATAAGTGTAGAAACCTCGTGAAAACTGGAAGGTTATACAGTGCCTGTTCGATTTTGGCAACATGCCAAAAAAATTCATGTTGCCTAAATTGAACCGTTTCAAAATTTAACGGTTGTTTTTATTATATCTTTTATCACCGTAACAGTAATTAAATTTACCTATTTTGAATATGTTAAGCCTTAAGAAGGCCCACAGAAACATTGAGATTGACAAGATTTGTGACTGATAATGATTCATTTTTTCGTGTACATGGATTTCCGTGTCGCCAAATTGAAGCCGAGTCAGAATCGAACGGGCAGTGTACGATGAAAAATATTCTTAGTAAACTTAGTATTCTCATGATCACTCAAACACTTGTTATACCCTATCTCAGCAATCATTATCCTGCTTGTTTCGTGAAAGACTATGTTGGCATTATCCCGGGCAAACGCTTGCTGTCCGAACTCGCTATCGCTCGTCGGACCTAAAAATTGAAAAACATCCTCTGTTTGCATTATTCCGGGCATTGTTTGCATTATACCGGGGATTTGCTGTTTGCATAACACCGAATAGATGCTATACGGCCTTCTGCCGCCTCAGTTCCTTTATCCTCAATGCGGCCTCGCCGCATGTAAATTTTGCGCTGTTTACTGACATGACTGCATTTAACAAAGCATGGACTTGTTCTTGTTATATCCAAGCTTCATTCTTTAGGTTTGTAACTTTAACTCGGCCTTCTGTGATTCGGCCTTGTGTGATTCGGCCTTCTGTGATTAGGCCTTCTGTGATTCGGCCTTTTGTGATTCGGCCTTCTGTGCATTCGGCCTTTTGTGGTAGGCTAGAATGTATTCGGCCTTTTGTGATTCGGCCTTCTGTGATTCAGCCTTTTGTGATTCGGCCTTTTGTGATAATCCCGTTCGTACATCTATCAAAATTTGAACATATAACATTCAAAACTGAATTTGAATGCTCTAATTGCTTGCTCAAGTCCTTTAATACGTTGATCAGACATAGTAGAGTACATTTGGACAATTTATAAGCGGACATATATAAACTTAAGGTAAAATTACGAGAAATACCACATGCAGAAAAAACTATTTTGATATCAATTATATTCAGAATCATTTCAACCAGAGGCTCGTCCACGTTTGAATCCATGGGTAGGACAAATGTTGGCAAATATTTTTTGCACAGTGAAGCTAAGAAAAAATCAACCCTATGGAATCCCAGCCTGGAAATTTAAAGGGGAAATTTATTTGAGGGGCTCAAACGCAAATTGGTGTAAGTGACATTTTGGTCGGGTTTGGGTTGAATTTTTACTGTTTCCAAGCGTTCCAACGATATATTCAGGTAACTTTTCCGCTGCACAGAAGAAATAACGTAATTCTGAGAATACTGGCTTGTTTTTTTTTTGACTCCCATACAGTTTGTATAGAATGAAAATTTCCTGAAAACTTCAAAGTAGATTTTATCAGAACTACACGCAGAGAAAACAGACCTTTTTGTTTCAAAAATAAATATTATTGAAATATTTTTTAAAAATTTTAATTATTTTTGTTGAATACAAATAATAAATTTTGTTGATCCAAAAATGTTGTTTTTACACCAAACTGATGGGAACATAAGTTGCGTAGATTCAATAAAATATTTTTTTGATTGTTGGCATAATCTGTTTCGTTTTCAAAAAAGTTTTTTGGTTTCAAAAAATTCTATTACTTACACACATACATATTTATTATATGAGTGTGTATTAGGGTGCGGCTTATTTTTCAAAAGTTCTCAAAACCAAAAATTCGTATGCTCTACTGAATTCTAATCACATTAAAAAAGTAACCTCAAAATCTCAAAAAATATTAAAATTTAGAGGTGGCGCAAGCGTCTTGAAGGCAAATTTTCAGGTTATGAAAAATGACTTTCAGTTAAGTAAACATAACTTTGTTATTTTTCAACCGATTTTAAAACTTTTAGCATCAATACCTTCAAAATTAAATTTATAAAAACTCTATAGAACATCAAATTTGTCTAAAATCAAAAATAGTTTTAGTTACAAGTAATTTATTCAAATTTTTTCCTTATTTTTCTAAACATTTCAATTTTGTTTGACCATAACTTCATGAATACTCAACCGATTCCAAATCTTTTTACATGATTTTAAAGCTAATTCAATTTGTTTCAAACCTTTCATACATCACATTTCACTAAAAAAATGTCTTGACCAAGTTTTTCATCAAAAACTGAACAAAAACATGATTTTTTAACGAAAAATGCCAGTTTATTGTATTTTTTTGCCAGTTAAATATTATCTCTGAAGCTGAAACTGGTTTTTCTCATTTGTTCATCGATTGTGAATGACTTTGAAACAATTTTTAAATAATTCCGCAACAAAATTATATTTGCGTATGTGAAAATATGTATGCACAATTAAACTCGTAATTAAGGCAAGATGCTTTATAAATTTAAGTTTAATAGAAAAAATGCAATTTCCGGCGAAAAAACTTAAATAATCAATAAAAATTTGATTTTTTCATTCAAAAATCATGTTTTTGGGTAGTTTTTGTTGAATAACTAAGTCAAAACCATTTTTTAGAAAAATGTGTTGTATGAACAATTTAAAAACAAATAAATTTGCTTCAAAAACATGAAAAAAGATTCGGAATCGATTGAGTAGTTATGAAGTTATGGTCAAACAAAAATGATTTTTTTAGTAAAATGAGGAAAAATTTGGATAAAAGTATTTTTAACTAAGACTAGTTTTGATTTTAGACAAATTTTATGTTCTACAAAGTTTTTACAAATTCAATTTTGAAGGTATTTATGCTAAAAGTTTTAAAATCGGTTGAAAAATTACAAAGTTATGTTTATTTCACTGACGGTCATTTTTCATGACTTGAAAATTCACCTTCAAGACGCTTGCGCCACCTCTAAATGTTAATATTTTTGGCTCATATTTTGAGGTTTCTCTTTCAATGTGATTAGATTTCAGTAGAGCATACGAATTTTTGGTTTTGAGAACTTTTGAAAAATAAGCCGCACCCTAGTGTGTATGTTTTGTTTTCGCTATTATGTACGCACGGCTTGTCAGACGCCATTTCCATGATTTCAAACAAAACTCAAAATGGATTCAACAGAAGAAGTTTTGGTTATGGAAGTTGAGGAAGTTAAAGACGGTGATTTTTTTGCTGAGTTTTGGACTCTCTGAAGAAATTATCAATTGTCTTCTGGGTAAGAAATTGTCTTGTTTCCATGTAACTATCTGATAACCAACTTATACGCATTGTTCGATTGTTTCTCTCTAAAAAATCAATACTATTTTGAAATTCTGAAAATCCTGGAACGGAAGGAAATTGAAGAATTGATACCGCCGCCATTTCTGGTTGACCGGACGAATTGCATGCATAGATTGAATGTTTGGAGAATTTCACCAGGTATAAATAAACGGATGAAATGTTTTAAAAAAAGGAATGATAATTGTATTTTTCTATGTATCATAAGATTTCCACAGATTGTTATTCAACCGCATCACCAGTGGTAAGAGAAAGTAATTCTGAATCCATCACTCGTGAACGGTGCACTGCAAATTACTTGCTGACTGCGCCTACAAAATGCAGAAATGGCTAGAGTAATGTTATTAATCAGAATTCATAGGAAGGCAATAACTCATCTGGTAATTATTTCTAAATCAGATGTAAATAAAACCCAAATGGAGAGAAAATAGTCTTTTTATTTATGATCATTTCAAATGAAATAAAAAATGTGTTTCAACATAAAATACTGTATTAACAAATATATTTATTATGAATTCAAAAAAATAATTTTTGTTCGTGTTGACGACTGATTCTAGAAACAAAAAAATATTTTTTTGAAACAACAAGGTTTTGTTGTTGAATTCAAAAAAATATATTGTTAACCGAGAAATGATAATTTTTTCTGTTGATTTCAATACAGAATATTATTGATTTAAAAAATCATTTCTCTGCGTGTAGTTTTTTTTTACTGACTCCTCTTTGTTTAATCCCCTCATTGTCATGCCAGTCGTTACCAGAAGACTAAGTGGCCGAAAAGAGACTAAACAAGAATCAAGAAAACATAACGAAACCTAATTAGAGCCATGAGATAAGAGTTTGATCTGAAATATCAGATAAAATGTTTAGATATATTTCCGGAAATTTCTAGAGGTGTTTGACGAATTTTCATAAAGAATTTCTCCAAGAATCTTGTTTTGGACACACCAAGAATTCACAACCTGCATTTACCCAAGGAGAAGCCCAAAAAGGGAATTCCTATAAGATATTTTCCAGTGAATAATCCATTTATTTCCCTGAGATATTCTGCAAGGTTTCCGGACATCTTCTAAATGTTTATCAAAAACTTCTCCAGGAATGCCGACAAGAATTATTAGGGATTTCCTATAAAACTGTCTATGGAAAATTATATAAGATTGCAACTGAAGATTTCTCTAAAAATACCTTTAGCAATTGCAAGGTTCTAAGGTTTCTGCAGAAATTGCTCCTGTTACAGTAATACTTTCAGATTGGAAGATATTTTGCTAGGAATGTTCCCAGGGAAATTATTCTGAAAAATAAATCCGTGAGGCACTTTTAAAGAAAATCCTAAAGTAATCTCATAGAAAACTAGTGGAAGCTTTGAAGTCACTCTGTATGGACAATGATCTCTGAAAAACGCCTGGACTCTTGAGGGAATTTTAGGGAGATTTCCTAGATAGTAGTCTAAGACAATCTAAAAAAAATCAATTGAATCTCGGGATACTATTTGGCAGGGTTTTTTAAAAGAATTTCACGAAAAACAATGGACAGAATTTCTATAGAAGCTTGTGTAGGAATGATCGCAGGGATTATTGTCTATGGTGGTATTAGCTGGTGTGGAAACTTAATTAAACTTTTAAAATTGCATGGGATTCTTGAAAGAATCCACAATCCACATGAACATGCGGAGGAGTTCTTGCAGGGTTTCTTAAAAAAACCCTAATTTTTATTCAAAAACTCTGAAATTAACCTTCGAGGATTTCCTCAGGAGAAATTTTATAGAAATCTTAGGAAGATCTTCTAGAGTAATAACTGGAGAATTCATTTGAAAGATTAGTGAAAAAAATATCTGCTGGAAATTATAGGATAGTTTTGGAAAATAATACATGAGCAAATTACTGGAGGTAGTAGCAAAGACAAATTGTAGTAGCTTTGGAGTTCGAAAGCTTTTCCTGGAGAACATTCTTCTAGGCATCCTTTGAGAATTCTCTGAAAGAATTTCTGGTAAAACTGGTAGAGAAATCTCTAGAAGAATTCCTGGAGAGATCCCTGTAGGAGACCTGAAAAAAATTTAAATAAAATCTTTATGATAATTCCTTAAGCTTTTTCTCGGGAAATCTGAGACAAAATTCTTAAAGAGCCTGTTGAACTTAGTCTATGAAGGTTTCTCAGGAGTCTGTGAAATTTTGCATTAGGATTCAATGCAGAGATCCTTTTGTTAAAATAGAGACTTAAAAGACCTCCCATTAAACATATACTTTTCAGAGACTTGCATTAAAATAGAGACCAAGTCTCTAAAAAGAAACCTACTATAAGCTCTCTCTTCGGGATCATTAATTTGGGTTAATTTGTATTATTATTCAACAGACCAAACTGCTTGTACAATCAGTGAGGTTGTTCTAATTTCCTAGGTAACAAACTGATGAACAGCCAAATTTCTGTTAATTTATGTAGTTTTTTATTCTTTGCACTGAAGTGATCCTAAAAGCAAATATTTGCAAAAGAAACTGAAGATTTTTGAAAAATGTTTAATCGCACAAAAACTCCGTCAAATATTTCACTGGAACTTCTTCAACAAACCGGAAAAAAAGACCGTCAAGATGTGCTCTGAATATTTTTATGAATGATGCCTCAAATATCATCAGGAATTTGATCAAATATCATCAGGAATTTGATCAAATATCATCAGGAATTTGATCAAATCATTTTTCAGGAACTATCTGTGGGAGTTCTATAGGAATTGCCTTGTAAATAGTCAAGAAATTCTGCAATACTTCGATAGATTATATCAATAGTGATCGCACTCTCCGAAATCGGTAGCACCATCACACTCATGCTGTGTATAACACGATGGGATGAGTCTCAAAAGATTCCTACGCGAATCCTCTACAGGTTTTTCAGGGTGTCTGACATTGATTTATTCATAAAAACATTCAAATTCTCCTGGTATTGTTTCCCGATAACTCTCGCAGAAATTTGTTCAGAATTGTTTCCAGAGATTTATCAAAGCTGAAACGATTCTGTTCTTTTCCTTCCCTGATTCCTTCAGGAATTTCAGGGTTTGCTCCAAAAATACGCCCAGTAATTCTCTCAGGGTATAAATTATTACAGAACTGTCCACAGTTTTTTCATCGTATTCTTCTGATATTACCATAAGATACCATCCAAAGATTCCTACTGGAATTCTTTACTGACATTCTCACTAAAGTACATTTTAAGATCTTTAAAAAAATTCGTTTCGATTGTTTTCCAATAGATCCCACAAAAAATCATTCAGGGGTTCGTACTTTCCAGTAATTTTTCAAGCCGTTTTCACAGTTCTTTAAATTCGTCTGGGATTTTCTCAATTCCAAATATTCCAGCTACTCTTCCAGATTTTTTCACCGATTCCTCGAGTATTTACTCCAGAGATTTCGCCATGAGATGTTTAAAAAAAAATAATCATACAGTTAACTCTACCTTACTCGATATTGAAGGGACCATCGAGTTAGGGAGGTATCGAGTGACTGAAACCAATGCAACTGCGATCCAAGGGACTATCGAGTTAGCCATGAAAACCAACTTTTACTATGGTTCTCTAACTCGATATCGAGATACGGAATATCGAGTAAGGGAGAGTTAACTGTACATAAATTCATTCAGGATAAATTTGTCCGCTTATTCCTAATAAAGTTATTCAAGGAATTTCCTCCAATGATTTTGTTATGTTTTGTTCAGTGTGATCCCACTGGCAAATTCTTCTCGAGTAAGTTCTCAAATAAATTTTCCATTGATTCTTCTCAATGTTCATTTGTGGTTTGTACCAGTGCTACAATTATCTTCCAATAAATCCTCAGATTGTTTCTTTAAAACAAATCTCCAAAGATTGCATTCTAGTTGTTTAAGGGATTCCTCCAGAAAATCCAGCAGAATGTTATCCTAGGGCTTAGGCGATAGTTTTTTGTTCAACGAATATTCCAGCAATTTATACAGAGTGTACTCCAAGATTGATCAAGAGTAATAAAAGAGATCCCTCCAGGAGTTTATCAGGTATAGTCGCTCTATCACTAAACCGAAAAGCACCTTCTGCTTTTTTACTAGCGGTGCCTTTTCTGTACGTTCTGTACATAATGTCGAAAATATTGCACTGTATTGCACATCATCCGATGTGCTCTATACAGCGCAATACTTCGGACATTATGCTTAACGTACAAAAAAAAAAATAGTCGAGAATTTCTCAGATTATTTCAGATATATTTCCTTGTCATTTCCTCCTTCTCCTTGATAACGAAATTAATCTAATTAATAAATAAATATAAATCTTCATGAAATTCTGATCCAGAATTTAGATGGAAATCCATTCCATATCTTCCACGCCAAAAGAATTTATGGTAAAATCTGTTGGAAGATTTTTTGGATAAATTCACTCTAAAACAAAGTTAGCATTCAGAGATGACTGACAATATCGATCATTCCTGTATGTCATAAAATTTATGAAACAGAAAAAGAAACTTGCGTAGGATTTTTCGGCATGTGTAAATATTACACAAATTATACTCCAGAAGAGCTTGATTTTGTGTGAGTCGTACTCAATTCTGTATAACTTTGTTTAGTGTGTCTACTCAGTATTTTCCCCAAGAAATTTCAGGAAGAATCTCTGGTGCATGTTCTGAACGAATTCTCTAGGAAGTTCTGCACGAAAATATTGGAAGTAATGCTAGGAAAATTCGTGGAAGAATTCCTGGATGACATTTCTAGGAAAATTCTTCGGAGGTATCTAACATCGGGAAACTTTAGGCAAAATACCTGGCGTAATGTAAGGGGACATCCCCATCAAAGGTGCCCTTCAGTGAAATGCCAGGTCGGATTATCTAGAAAGTCTTACAAAAAATTGATTGTTGTTGTGTGGTACCGTAAAGTGCCCTAATTCAGCGCATTGCCTAATTCCGCGCATTTCATACAAAATTATTTACATATGGAAATACACATCAATACTGCAGCAACTTTTAACGCCATTTGATGCTACTTTGATTTAGAATAAGTTTGAATCACAAATAAAAGCAAATAGAGCAATTTTTCGCGACGTAGAAAAATAATCAGTGGAGGCCCGTCTGAGTAGACGCCATTTTTTCAATTTCCTTAGCGTCCGTGCTAAGACTGTAGGACACAAACAAACGTGATTTCTATATTGAAAATGTTTCGTTATTTATGCAATATTCTATGAAACTACTTGCTACAGATGTGTTTCATGATGCTTCTATGAAATCTTATCAAATATTAGCATAATTATTGAGATTTATCCCAAAAAGTATTGCGCGGCATTAGGGCACGTCATTTTTCATAAGTCCCTAATTCAGCGCACTGCTATTTACAGAACAACAAACTAGTAAAACATGCTATATTGGTCTTCACAGCTGAATATTTATCTGAGGAAGTATTTTCATGCATAAATACGTTTCGCAAACAACCGGAATATCGGGAAAGCCTACTTACAGGAAAACTAGCGGCCATTCAGAAACCACGTGGTCATTCATGGTGGGAGGAAAAGTTTGTCCAAAACCAAGGTCCATAAACATTTGTTATTGCATGAACAGTGCAGAATACGAATATACAGACTTAAATTATTTTACAGGAATCCGTAAAATTCAACGTAATACCAACAGCTGAAAATTTCGGTGAAATAAATTAACGGAGTACGGTAATTTTTTACAGTTTTCGGTAAAATTTTACCGCAATCCGTTGAATTTCGACGTAATTACGGTGATCCACCCATAAAGCTTTTTTGTTGATGCAAGACTAATTTTTAATTAAGCATTTGAAATGTTTTATTCGTTAACTGCGCTGAATTACGGTACTTTACGGTATATTTCCTAATTGCTATTGGTTTTTTTCGGCTCCTGTTTAGTCTCTCTTTCCGGACATGTGGTCTCTGAAATTTCCGCTATCCATTCACTCAGTCGTTACAAGGCCTGGTAATCACGGCATTTACCAATCGGCTGTCGTCGAAGTCAGCTTGTTAACTTCCTACAAGCTGGAATTCTACTGGCGGCAGGTGATGAGAGATGATATGGGATAGTAATTCGTACTACGTAGGCGTAGGCGTCATTTAGATTGATGATCACTCTGAAGTTCTCGCACTCCAACTTATCGCTAATCTTCTACTCCTCTAAAAGCTGCTTTGTTTCCAATATTGTGCCTATTAACCTGTGCAAAAAAATCATCTTCTTCGCGTGTATCCTGATGATGTCAAAGGTGCGAGGCTTATGTTAAGCAAAAATAAAATAGTCATAATTGTTTGTTGTTCGAGTGCTTGTGTCATTGCGTCATTGATGTTTCGGTGCAATATTACAGTTGGATTCTAAACTTTCCTCAAAATGCGAGCTTGTTGGTTGGATTCTATTTATTCTTCTTCTTCTTTTTGACATTACACCATCAGTGGGACAGAGCCTGCTTCTCAGCTTAGTGTTCTTATGAGCACTTCTACAGTTGTGAACTGAGAGTTTTCTTTACCAAAGTTGCCATTTTCGAACTCGTATATCGTGTGGCAGTTACGATGATTTTTTTTACTTAATTCTTTATTTAAAAGGCTCAAGCGCCCGAACGCATTACGGAGCCGAGAGTTACGATGATATTCTATGTCCACGGAAATCAACGAAATTTCCATTACGAAAAGATCTTGAACCGACCGGGAATCTAACCCTGACACCTTTAGCATAGCTTTGCTTGGCAGCCACTCATCCACTGCCTGCGCTCTTAGCACCGTTCAGGTGTTCATTGAAGTGCTGCTTCCACCTTTCGATCACCTCACGTGTATGTTGCAAGCATGAATTAGTTATAATCCTAGGGAAATCAAGAAAATGTACTTTACGAAAAGATCCTTGCCGGGAAATCGAGACTGTGGATCGAACCATTACACCTTCAGAATGGCTTTGCTTAATAGTCGCGCTCTTGTATTCTACCTAGTAGGCAAATTGAAACTATTCCAAATCATCCTTAATGCCAAATTGTTACCGTGCCAAAGAATTTCAAACAAATAAAGATATAAGGTACCGCGGGGCAAGTGGGTAAATGGGGTAAGTGAAAATAATTGGTATATTTAACTAAATATGTGAATTAACATTTAAAACTCATGCGTAAACCTTTGAGGACATTGATAACATTACGTTAGGCAATAGATTTCTGAGATTTTTCAGTCATTATTGCATAATAGAGCGAAAGATTGTTAACCTGACAAGTATCACTCCGTAACAAGTTGGCGGCGTGCAATCTTATTTTAATATTTTCAGCGAAAAAAAGTTGCGGAAAACAATTTTCTGTACCACTTCTAAGTTGTCCCTCCTAAACTGCAATAAAAAAAGTTTTAGAATTAATTCGACATAGACCTAAAAACAACTAAATTGAAACACCGTCAATTTTCTACTCACGTGGGGCAAGTGAAAAATTTCTCATCAGAGATTGAATTTGTGTTTTCTCTTTAGGTAGCTATAAGTATACAAGGATTGCAATTATCATAGAAAAACAGAACGTGCTGATAATTCAAGAAACACTATACCCAAAGCGTTAAAAGCTATTATCATGACCAAATCATCGAACTTCTCTAAAACAAAAAGGTTCTCAAATATTACGATATTAATATGTTTACTTCGGACAGCCGATTACAAGGAAGATTTTGATTGAAAAGTTCGAATATGAGAAAACGCACGGAAATCTCGTGGAATGTCTATGTAAAGCTAGTTCAAAACATAAAAAATGGGGTATAGGTGTATCTACATAAAAAAGTTTCTAAATACTTTATTGAATGCATTTCAACAAACATAACTGAACAGAAGAAAATTCAAGTGACAAAAATGTTTTTTTGTTCACATGTTACTTATGTTATTGTTCATTGAGACGCCTTAACAAATGTTAAAGGTAATAGAAATCGTGAATATAACTGTTAGTGCTATGCGAAATCCATTGCCCACTTGCCCCACGGTACCTTATGAGATAAGCGTACAAAACTAATAAATTTTACGATCTTTACAGGAACGGATGATCTCCCGACAATTACTTACTGCGAGTGATACAAGTGATGTTCAAGGCCGTGCGCAGAAACCAAAAAATCGAGGCCGAAAACGTAAAACCCCTGAGGCTCCAGAGCTGGATAGCGCTGAATTAGCAAACTCTGAAGCACCAGTGGAACCTTTGACATCGACGTCCAATAAAACCACTGCACCGGAAAGTGTTGGAAAAGCAAACGAGATTCACACTTCGGAAATTCCTAACAGATTGGAATCGACGTCCAACAGTAGCGGTACAGCGCCCAGTACGTTGACAAGCATTGAAGCGCAAGGATCGGAAACGTTGTTGACAAGCGCCAATGAGGTGCCCTCAAAAGCTAAAAAACTGCCCAAAACTAAACAGAAACCTGTTGCTGAGTTAAGAAACCCCACTGTTGAAGTATCGCCTGAAATTAACAATATTGCTATTGACGGATCCACATCATCTCTGACCTCGTCATCCGGCGACGATAATGCTTCTTCTGGAGGCAAAAATGATGGAGGAAATTTACCGTTGAAAAAACGTACTATAAGACAAGCTTCAAACGATGAACCACCGGCTCTGGAACCATTCGGTGGCGATAGATCCGTCGAAACCAGCGATAACGAACCACCAATCCTCGTACCCCATGATCCGGTTCCCAGTACTAGCAAACGATCAAGAAGAAAGAAAGCAGATAAACACGCGGAGAAGCATACAATGGAAAAACCCGAGAAAAAAGCCTGGTGGCAGTCGAGGTTTTATCGTGATCGGAATGACGAATTTGACAAAACATGGAAGCCAAAAAAGTCTCAGAAAGATAGCTACAATCAACATATTCGTAGTAAGAATCACCGAAAAGGAGCGAATAATACGGATGAATCCGATTCGGAGCCAGTGCGTCGCGGTAGCCGCCAGCGACGCATAGCAGAGTCAGTTCTACAGAAGAATCCGCACGTCAAATCGGTCTACGATAAACCCATCTACCGGGAAATGACATCGGAAGAGATGATGGAGCTGCAGTTGCAAGAGCAAAAACTCAGGAGAATGAAAGCGGCAGAAATGGCAGCTAGTAACAGCACAGTGCCGGATAAGCGTGTAAACCGGAAGCGCGCCCAGCAAGAACCGGCAGAACCAACCACGTCCAAGCGAAACCGACCCGATAATGAAGGAGTGGAGGGCTCGGTAAGTACCTTTTTTCAGACGTAAAGGTCGAATTCTGTTACGAGATTCCTCAAAAGTGGTGATCCTGTATATAAGTCACTTAATCGCTACCAGCTTTGCCGAATATTCAACATTCCCATTTCATAATACGCTTTCTTTTTCTTCCTCTAGCAACAACAGGAGGAAGTGCCAAGTACAGCCCTTGCTACGTGCCCCCTTCCCAATGCGGCCAATGTCAGTGCTGAATCAGCGCCCATGGACCGGTTGACGCAGGAGAAGATGGATACTTATGGATGGATCCAGAAGCTTATGGACGGAACCTTGAGGGGAGGTGCACGTATAGGCTGTTCGAGGAATCTCATGCAGTACACCTTGGACCATCTCGTCTTCAAGGAACACAACGGCATACAGTATTCATTTTACTCTGACACCCATAATGATAACTATGGCTTTTTAAGGTTTGCCCCTTCGGCAGTCAAAAAGCTCACAAAAACTTCGAACTTTCTACTTGTGAGTATCATGCTGAAATGGCTTATCACCCGGCATCAGTCCTGACCCCAATCTTTTCCGTTACACTTTCAGAAATTCCTTGTCATGGCTGGCAACCTTACCTTTCATCTAAATGGTACTAAGCTTTCAATCACGAGTGGTGACTTTTTAATGCTGCCAGAAAGTAAGATATTGTTTTCGAACTCCAAATGTCCTATTGATATATTTTATCCATTGCAGATTCCAAGTATGGCATTGAAAACGGTAAGGAAGTATCGCTCCTCTTCATGGTCAAAATGCTTTGCCAGCCACAGGATTGTACTGTACCGAGTCATGAGAATACCGCTGTTTGAATGTACTTTATTAAAATTTTCATTTTCATGGAATTTTAATAGTGTAAATTCCAAAAGCAGACTTCCATGACCTCAGTGTAGGACAACACTGTATAGCCATGTCGTGGTTCGGTGAGGGAGACACTAGATTTCGTACCTTTTTGTAAGTTATTTTATAGCGAAGCGTGTATTTTAATGTTATTTAGAGTCATTGTATAAAAATTAGGATACAGAAAATTTTTGTTTTTATAGTTAGCTCACTGCAGGAGCCGTGCAACAGTGCACTGTGTGCCACATTGGAGTCCAAGCAGGCAGTTGGAGCTAAAAACGATTGAATGTTTCCAAAATATACTTTTTTTTTCAATCCAGTGAACCATTTTATCTATTGGCTCACATGTACCAAGAAGAGTCTGTGGCACTACTTTATAACGTTAGTCATTGTTAACAGCGCTCTTCAAGATTATTGTCTCATTACTCACAACAATTTTATTACAACTGTATTGCCCCTATTCGCATTATTATCCCACGTTCTATGGAATTTCCTATATACATGGGACTGTTATGCGAATATGGGCATGTAAAGCCAAAGTTAAACGTGTGAGAGGAAAACAGAGCCCTCAAGCTTCTTGGTACAGTGGTCTTCAGGATTAACATATCGAGATAGAATAAAAAGAAACATCCCTAGTGTTGATAATAAATTATCGAGCTGTCAGTGGAATGTGAACGTACCATATTTGACGCGGTCGAGGAAATTCTGAACATTTGCAAAATCAACAAAATTCGTCGGTACCAGCACCCTGCAGTTTTCAGACGGTATCTTATGAGGTTACATATCATTTTCATGTTTACCGCATTGGGAAACCTTAAATCCTGTGAGTTAAAAATTACTTACTTGATACTTGATGGGCTACAATTCGCTGCGATGAATCTGCGCCGAATAGATGATTCTTCTCCACTGGGCTCGGTCCTGGGCCAATCGCTTCCAGTCGCCCTGAACGTTAAGTGCCCTTAAGTCCTCCTCAACTGCAAAAAGCCATCGTGTGGGCGGCCTACCACGAGGTCGGCGGCCTCGTCCGAGAATATTATCTTTGCTTGTCGTTCTTCCGGCATACGGGCAACGTGACCCGCCCAACGCAGCCTGCCGTGTTTTATGCGCTTGACAATATCCACCTTTTTTATACACTTGGTACATTTCGTGATTCATGCGACGCCGCCAGATGCCGTTGTCTAGTTTGCCGCCGAGTGTTGTTCGCAGCACTTTACGTTCAAACACCCCGAGAGCTCTCCGGTCGACTTTCTTCAATGTCCATGATTCATGGCCATAGGGGTCATGCACAAACTACGTCACGCTTCAAGAGGGGGGGGGGGTTAAGCCAAGCGTGACAAGCCTTACAAAATTTTCAAAGGACTCATACAAAAAACGTGACAAAGGGGGGGGGGGGGGTTTGGTCAAAAAAGTTGAAATTTAGCGTGACATAATTTGTGTACCATCCCATATATGACAACAGGAAGGATCAGTGTTTTGTATAACGCGAGTTTTGTTTTCGTTTGCAGGCTACTTCAGCTGGTTACGGAGCCCGTAGAAAGCCCGACTCGCAGCTGCAATGCGTCTTTTCACCTCGCGGGTAACATCATTATCGCATGTCACTAGTGTTCCAAGATACACAAATTCCTCCATCACTTCAAACTTTTCCCTAGCACCATTTCGCTACCACTAACACGACCGGTCCCACGTTGACCAGCAGCTATCATGTACTTCGTTTTTGTGGTGTTGAACGTGAGCCCGATCCTCGCTGTCCCCCTCTTGAAAGGTATGAACGCCTCTTCCACTGCCCGATGGTCAATCCCGATGATGTTGATATCGTCCGCAAAGCCAAGGAGCATATGAAAACGTGTGATAATGGTACCGCTTATCTGCACACCGGCTCTCCTGATAGCTCCTTCGAGCGCTATGTTAAATAGTAAGTTAGAAAGAGCGTCACCCTGTTTCAATCCATCTAAGGTTACGAACGAGGACAAAATCTCGTCCATCGCCCGCACACTAGATTGCGATCCATCAAGCGTTGCACGAATCAGTCTAATCAGCTTCGCCGGAAAACCATGTCCGGACGAGTTAAAAATTACATTAGACCAAATTTAAGATACAGTATTGTGGAATTGGTCAATTGCGCCGAGATATTTGGAAGATGTCTGGTGCAACCAGGCCGATCCTGAAAGGTCTTGAGACTTTGTAATGACCATATGCAATAATTATTTGACAAATCATGCTTTTGACAACATTGTGGGAATGGCCACTTCCCTCCGGGCTTCTGGAACATATCTGTCGCAAATGAACTGAATAAATTAAATGAACAAACGAATGAAATTATGTCCACAGGAGACTACAGATATTCCACATCTCGATGTTCTATATTTCTATAGAGGGATTCCACGGAGGCATGCAAGTCGATTCTGATCGACCATTTCAAAAATATCTGAAACTTTGCACAGTTTTTTAGTTCCATCTAAATCGTCATTTTCCGATATCAAATCTTCAAGTTGAGTCACGACTAACTTTTCAAAAGGGTGTATGTGAAAATGGTTCAAAAATATTCAAAAGGCTGCACAGCAAAAACGGTTCGTTCGATTGTTAGACAACTAAAGAAACAAAGTTAGACAACTAAATTAAGATTCAAAAAAAAAAAATACACACAGTAAAAAAAATTTTTTTTGCATTAAAAAACATCATTTTTGTCACAAAAACTCAAATATCTCAAAACCCTATCGGAATACCAACGTAATTTTTTGAAGGAAAACGGTCCATTATATTAGCTATCTACTTGATGGTAAGCCAATAAACAAAAAAGTTATGACATTTCAAATATTTCAAATTTGACACTTAGTGAAAATTTTTTTTTTTTCATTGTTAATTTTTTTAGGACCGCAGTTTGTTGCTGAATTTTTTGTTAAGGGTACCACATGAGGTTAACAAGTTGTTTTCATGATATTTTATTTAATTATTCATAACTATTATAGCATCTATTAGAAAGTTAGACGCGATCCAGTGTTGTGATCTAAAGTCTTGATAGTGTCATTTTTTTATTGTACGTAACTGATGAAAAATTCTCTCAATAGTGTTGAAACCTTTTGATAAAAGAAACCTATAAGAAATCTAATATTGAAGACAAAAGCTACAAAAAAAGTTTTCTATACAGGTATACGACTAGTTTACCTGCAAAAAGTTTACCTCGTAGAGAACAAGGCGGGTCTATACCCAGGTGATCTAGTATACGTAAAGCAGGTCGGTTTTCTCGGCGCTGGTTTTCTCCACAAAGTTAAAATCTGATTACACCTGGGTATAGACCCGCCTTGGTAGAGAATAGACTTTGTTAATCATATTTGGGAGAAAGCGAGTAACTTCAACAACATCAAAAACATGATAGGTACATACCATGAACATACTCACGAAAAAGCTAAAAATATACTACCACTATGGTTATAAAAGATTTAATTGTAAAATTTTTCTTCAGTCAAGCAAACCACACCAAACTAGTCAGTAAAAACTTAAAAGTGATTTTGTTTATTAAAATCTAACGAGCAACATGAGTAGTCGCTTTCTCAACTGTTGCAGGCCGTTTGCAGAAAAAAAGTGTTCGAAAGAGCTACGAAATCTCACCGAAAGCACCATAGATAAACTGAAAGCGGCTGGTTATGCTCCAATGTCTACATTGAATACAAATTTACGCATTTGTACGTCCTGCCGTTTAAACGTTGACAAACGGGCAATCTGTACATCAGTGCTTCCCAAACTTTTTCAACTTTCGCCCCCTTGAGGCCAACATTTATCAGGAATCGCCCCCCTGATAGGTTATTTCAATATTTTATGTAATTAGTGCTGTACGTCAAAAATGTCTTTGACTCGCATATCACCATACAATTACTTTTAAGTACATTTGAAAATATTTTCCTTAACATCGATGTCTCAAAATTATTAGGAATGATTTACTAGATTGCAATTTATAACAGCAATTTAAACAATATTTTGCGTACATTACAGGCTACTGAATCAGTTTTTGACACAAGTTCAGCGTAATTTGTTACGTAGTTGGGGAATGATTCGTTAATGGTAATTCCATACTGATTTGGTCGGTGTTCAGACATACTGGACTACATGTTATTCTGGCCTTGTGTAGATATGTTAACTACTGCGCCAATTTTGGTTTTTACGATGATATTTTGATACAGAACTTTTATCGAATAGACAAGTTTTGATATTACAGCAAATAAATGCAAATATTGTGTTGTTTCGAATGTTTGGAGCACATTTCCTTGAAACTACTAAAAAGCACTTGGTCCAGTCTGACTAAACACCGACCATTTATCTTTAATTTCTACAACTACTGCAATAATTTTAAGAAATTGTGAATTATAAAAGTTTGACGTATCTGGAAACGATTTTTTTTCATTCAATCCAATACATGAATATATGACAATCCAGAATGTTTTTCAACTCATATTTCAATGCAATATATAAAAGGGTATGCAACCAAGAAAAAAATGTCTCTTAAATGATTTGTACCATGAGAAATGAAAAGAAAGAGTGTACCGAATCTTCTTGTTTTCTGTAAAAAAGCTGGATGCCAATGAAAGAAATACATAGCTTCCTAACCTCAAAGTTGCCACATAAAAAAATCCTTTTATAAAATATTGGGCATTTGCTAAAAGTTCTAAAAATTCTCAGATACATGTTTTGTACATCCAAAATATGTTGTGTTTTAAATGTTATCTGTGACCTTTCATCCAACCTTGTAAAAATCTCAAATACCGATCATTCTTAAAACTTCAATGATATTAAAAAACCTGAATGCATGTGTTTGACAATTATCAAGTGTAGTCTATCATAATTTTAAAATGACCCTGATTGGAGGAGATATATCGATCCAAGGTTAAATATTCCTGGAATCAGTTTGGAATTGATTAACCTTCAGGTGAGAGTCCTAAAAAAATTATCAGTAATTATTTTCAAATGCTCCCTTGTTAGCCTTTTCGCCCCCTCTCTGAATTTTTCGCCCCCCCCCCAATTCTATTTTACAAATTTTCGCCCCCTTTAGCCTGAAAATCGCCCCCCGGGGGGCGAATTCGCCCACTTTGGGAATCACTGCTGTACATCATCGGTGGATCAGGTTGCAGGAAGTTCGAAAACAACAACAACTGAGGAATTACTAGATGCACCGACAACAACTGAGGAGTTACCAGAAGTACCAAGTGCAGATAGTCTTGCCACGGTACCATCAGCGACATCTGTTTCAACAAATCAATCAGAAGATGAGTGCATCCAGAAGGTCAACATCGAACGCTTCAACGAAGGGATAGCTGGAATAAAAGTGACTCCTTATTCGCTGAGTTTGAAGAAAATTATATTGATCAGTTATCATTTGAGCAATGGGTGACCACGGATAGGTGTGACCTAAAAACTATTGTAAAACCTGTAGATGGGTTTGTGTCATTTTTTTGCTTGAAATTAGAAAGTTTAATTCCTCACGACTTTATTAAAACAGAGCAATCCCGCTTTTTAAAAAATACGAAAAATACATTACAAGATGGTGAATTTTTAGTCATTTGTGATTTTTCTGACAACTATAGCTTTGTATTGCAAGATGAAGTGCAGTCCCATCACTGGAACGTACAACAAGCTACAATTCATCCATTCGTTATTTATTTCAATGGAAGTACGCAAATTGAACATTTTAGTTTTATTGTAATTTCCGAAGATTTAAGACACGACTCAGTATCTGTAAATTTGTTCATTGCCAAAATGATGAACTTTTTACGCGTTGATAAGGATAAAGAAATCAGAAAGATATATTTCATGTCTGATGGAGCAGCATCGCAGTACAAAAACCGTAAGAATTTTTCGAGCGTATGTCAATTTAAATCAAAGTACGGAATTGATGCAGAATGGCATTTCTTTGCTACGTCACATGGCAAAGGTACTTGTGATGCTATTGGAGGAACCATAAAGCGCATGGCCACAAGAGCAAGTTTAGCCAAAGAACGTGAGCATCCAATTAAAACTGCAAAAGAACTATTTGATTGGGCGAATCGCAAGAAGAAGATTTAACAAAATTATCATTTTGTTTTACTACTACTGAAGAGTACGAATTAACGGCATCAGAGCTCAGCGAGCAATATAATAACGCGAAAACGATCCAAGGAACCCAAAAATTTCACTGTTTCATTCCATTGTCAGAAAATAAAATTAAAGCAAAACTATACTCTAACTGCACTGATAATGATGCAAAAGTATTCGATATTGTAAAAAAATTGAATAACAATAAATAAATAAATAAGTATTAATAAAATGTTTTCATGATCTCATAACGCATACCCAAATCCAAAACTTTTAAAGTTTATATATAACATTTAGAAACTCATCAATCATACTCTAAAAAAAATATCCTGGTAAAAAAAAAATATTTTCGTGTAATCTGTTAATTCATTTTAATTTATACATATATACATATACATATAATATTTATACATATACATAATATTTATACATATAATATACATAATACTAATGAATACATGAAAACGACTTGTTTAATTCACGCAAGGCCCTTAACAATAAAATCAGCAACAAACTGCGGTTCCCGTAATAATTTACACCGGAAAAAAATGTTTTTCTACTAAATGTGAAAATTGTGACATGTTTGAAATGTCATAACTTTTTTGTTTATTGGTTTACCATCATCAAATTTATGGTGGATAGCTAATATAATGGACCGTTTTCCCTCAAAAAATTACGTTGGTATTCCGATAGGGTTTTGAGATATTTGAGTTTTTTGTCAAAAATTATGTTTTTTAATACAAAAAAATTTTTTTTTTACTGTGTATTTTTTTTGGAATCTTTATTTAGTTGTCTAACTTTGTTTCTTTAGTTGTCTAACAATCGAACGAACCGTTTTTGCTGTGCAGCTTTTTGAATATTTTTGAACCATTTTCACATACACCCTTTTGAAAAGTTAGTCGTGACTCAACTTGAAGATTTGATATCGGAAAATGACGATTTAGATGGAACTGGAAAACTGTGCAAAGTTTCAGCTCAATAGAAAAAAATGAATTAAAAAATTTACCAAATTTTGGTGCTGTTGCTTGGAATCACTCTATAGGGAGAGATCTATGTCGATGATTTCTTCGATCCCTTCAGTTTGCATACATATTCTTTCTCCATATCTCGATATCCTCCTTATCTCGATACCTCCATATCTCGAGGTGCTCCTGTTGATTTATTGTTCCAAATTTTCTCTCCGTATGTCGATAAGACCATAATCAAAGGTGACTAGACTAGATTTTACTGATTCAAAACAATTTCAGAACGCGAGATGACGTCTGCATGTTTATTATTTTTCTGGTAACAGAGTGATTTTCATTCACGGTAAAAAGAAACAAGGTATGGACCAATGCACGGGTACACTATTTGACGTTTTAGCTTTGCCGTGTTATTTATGTGACCATGGAAACCCGTGAATTCGGCACTGCTCAAATGTCAAATTAGTGAACTCGTGCATTGGTCCATTATTATGGACCGATGCACGAGTTCACTAATTTGACGTTTGAGCGGTGCCGAATTCACTCGTTGCCATGGTCACATATATAACACGGCACCGCTAAAACGTCAAATAGTGAACCCGTGCATAGGTTCATACTCCGAAAAATTGCATTTGGCAGTGACGTCATTCATATCGCAAACTCGAACGAGTGCAAAAGAAAGCATGGCTTGCTCTCTTTTACTATCCTGTAAGCCTCATGCTTGACGATAGGAATGACGACACATGTTTTGATTGAAAACCGTTATTTACACGTGGGAATAACCTACCTTGTTGTGTCTACCGTGGTGTTCATTAAAATTTTTTTCTTTGTCTCGATCTCTCCGTATCTCGATGGTAACTTCGATATCGAGATGTGAAGAGGCGACTGTAGTTCTAGGTATATTCTACTTAGGTATAAAAATATCAAATATAACAAGCTAACGAATAAAACGATTTGTACTTCAGCATGATTTGATCTCAACTTCGAAACTGTAAGGAAAAATGGTTCCATAATATAGCCTCTTTTGTGGATTGAGGTAAATCTGGATTGGAAGCCATTCCATTTGGGAAAAAAATCGGTTGGAAAAAAGGTTTTCAACAGCTGATTTCAAAAGCAGACGTTGGGTACGCATTCTTTGTTTTACGATACTGTGAAATGCCCTACTGCCGTGATTTAGAACAATTATTTTTATTTGGTTTTACTCTAATCAACTTGAATTAACTTTACTTTACAATTTACTCGGTTTATGGCACGCTCTCCACGTCCTGGTGAACCTGGTCAATCCACCTAGCTCGCTGCGCCACTCGTCTTCTTGTTCCGACCGGATTCGTTGCGAACGTCATCTTTACAGGACTGTTGCCCGGCATTCTTGCAACATGCCCTGCCCATCGTATCCTTTCAGCTTTGGCCACCTTTTGGATACTGGGTTCGCCGTAGAGTTGGGCAAGCTCGTGGTTCATTCTTCGCCGCCACACATCGTTTTCCTGCACACCGTCAAAGATCGTCCAAAGCACCCGTATTTCACGGCTAACGTTATTGTCAGCCGTTAGCAAGGATCCAAGGTAGACGAACTCGTTTTGGCCGCATTCACCACCAGTCCAGCTTTTGCTGCCTCGCGTTTCAGGCGGGTGTACAAGTCTGCCACCTTTTCAAATGTTCGGCCGACAATCTCCATATCATCCGCGAAGCAAACAAATTGACTGAATCCCGTAAAAACCGTACCCCGGCTGTTAAGCTCGGCTCTCCGCATAACACCTTCTAGCGCAATATTGAACAACAGGCACGAAAGTCCATCACCTTGTCGTAGTCCCCGGCGGGATCTAAACAAACTGGAGTGTTCGCCTGGAACCTTCACACAATTTTGCACACGTTCCATCGTTGCTCTTATCAGTGTCTGTTGATGGCTGCTTACACTGTTCTCCAGCAGTCTTCAAGCGGGGCTTTATCCAGCTCACCCTCTTCCGGTAATGCAGCCTCTTGGTGCGAGAAGTAATTCTCGCATAATTTAGGACAACTTCTTAAAAGCCATTGAAATTTTTTTGATTTCTCCAAGCATATGAACGAATTTACACGTTTTTTTTTTATTTACCGGAAGTTAATTAACAATGTTATGATAAACAAAATATAATTTTATATCTTGGCGGTGATGGTTTGGATGTTCATCCATTCTTTCGTTCAGAAACAATGGGCTACCCACTTAGTTACCAATGGCTCTTAGGGCGTTATCATAAATTATGCGAGAATTGAAAATGAGAAATGGAAAGTGTTTCTAAAAGACTGAGACAGAAAGCAAATTCTGTCCCAGATGAGTTGTTATGCCTAGAAAAATAAGCCGAAGAGAGCAACAGCAGTTCAAGTCGAGCGGGCTGTCATCGTGTGTTCAATAAGAAGAATTCTAATTTCACTCGCAAAACGATTTACTGTGTGTTGTTACCTACTATAGTTTGTTCCATTCTAGACCGAGTTAACAGTAGGACAGATAAGCCTTTCTCTAAATTTCTACTAACCATTATCTTTCCATTGCCCTTTTACCGTCCGCCATTTTCCCTATTTTAGTACTTATGGTAGAAACAAAACTGGGTTCAACACAAAAAAGACGTTATGCAACGTCAAAAAACCCAAACTCCGAAATGCACAGACTAGCAATAATGATGTTTTCTTTAATTAAATTACGTTAAATAACAGCGTGCGAAATTAAATTCGCTGCTTATAACTAAATAGACTTATGATCTTAAAAGATGATGAACTGTATAGTAGCTGTCGTTGTCAACGAGTACATCTCGATACTAACACTTATGAGTGATCATTTTATGTTTTTTCGATCTATTCTAAAACTCAAATTTAAAATGTCCAACTGCAGCAAACGGCAAATTTCGAATTAAATAAGATGAGAGATAATGTAATCGCTTTCTAGTTAGTTCACCTTGACTTTGTTCACGGTCAGGTGACAAACAAATGTGTACAGCTTGGGAAAGTGGAAAATGGCCAGATAAATCACTCCCAGGTACGCCACAATCATGAACGTCAAGAACAGATCGAACACGGCTGGTTTCACGTTGTAGATGTTGAGCAGGCCGTCGCGTTCGTCATACAGCATGAAATCCGGTTCGCGAGCGTCCGGCTTATCGAAGCTGACTTTCACATTTTTAAGGTACTTTTCGAAGGCATTTTTGAGATCATTGTTCTGCTGACTCGAGCGCACTTGCAACCACGGTCGGATGCTGTCTTTGGTGATGGCCATGGAACCGGTGAATATTTCACCGCTGCCGGCGGAATTGTCCAGGGGCAAATTGTAGATGTAGCTCGCCAGGGTTTCGGCTAGGATTTTCACATTGGTTTCCAACTTCTGGAGCTGCTCCTCTTCGTCTTCATCGTCGAAGATAGTGTTGCGGAGGTAATCTTTGTGGGACTGAAATCAAGGGTTAATTGTTGTTAACATTGCAAAATAGTCCAGAAAGCAGATTTATGAGGAAAGATGCATTAGGAGATTTAGAATGAAACTTAAGACAAAAACTGTCTTTTACAGTTGTTTAGGTTACACCATGAAACTGAATACAGGATTCTACGCTTTTCAAAATGGATTTTCAGTCCGCTTGGAGATTTTCAATATGCTGACATGAATAGGGGCGCAAACAGCTCGCTTCAGTTATTGCTTGGAAGCTTTAGTATACATTTTCAATACGTTTCTGAGTGATTCCGCATTTTCAGATTATGCCTTATGTTATTTTCCGTCTTGTGTCAAACGTCTAAGGTCGTCTGCCTTTTGTGATTCCGCCTTTCATGTTCCCGTCTTTTGTTGAGGTCCCGCTTTACTATAATGTTTACAGCATACGTGATTATGTCGAGGATGGGATTGGATCCCAGGTCTTCGACGTGATAGGCGTGTGTTGTAACCACTACACCAGGTACGTCCCCTTCGAATTAAATTCATATTCAACTGTTCCAGGTTTTATTCACTGAGTGCTTTCAAGTGATTATGTCTGATTCACTTCATATTCCTGTATTTTAATGTTGATGCACTTCATATTCAAGTGATTTAGGATTGATTAGAGTTGCTCCATAACCATGTGGTTCATGGATTCACTGCATGTTCAAGTGAGTTTCTGATCTAATTCACTTATCTTTAAGTGATACAGGAATGAGTTACTTCATATTCACCTGATTAAATTATGAATTACTTGATATTCAAGTAGTTCAGGTTAGGTACACCTCGAATTTACCTTGTACTTTGTACAACACCCTTGGTTTTGCGAATATCCCAGGAGTCTGACCACTTAGAAACATGACGTCTTCGGCAAAATTGTTCAGTAGCTTAAGGGCTATCATTATCATAGCCAAGAAATTCGGGATTTTGCCACTAGGCGGCGCTAGTGAGCATGAAAGCTTTGTTTCTCAGATCTCAGGATCCTGACCACTTAGAAAGATGGCGTCTTCGGCAAAGTTGTTCGGTAACTCAAGGACTTTCATTGTTTGAGCTAGTTGATGCAAAATGTTGCCACTAGGCGGCGCTAGTGAGCATAAAACATTTGTTTCGCAAATATCTCAGGAGCCTGATCACTTAGAAAGATGGCGTCTTCGGTAGAGTTGTTCAGTAGCTCAAATTCTTTCCTTTTATAATCCTTAAAGTTCGAGATATATCGTATATCGTGTGGCAGGTACGATGATACTCTATGCCCAGGGAAGTCAAGAAAATTTCCAATACGAAAAGATCCTGGACCGACCGGGAATCGAACCCAGACACCTTCAGCATGGCTTTTCTTTGTAGCCGCAGACTCTAACCACTCGGCTAAGGAAGGCCCCACATACTTGCTGTAATCTCTTATTTTTCTTTTCGTAGCATCATACAATATCTGATTTGTTATGAATAGTTGACAATTGCCAATAGGTGCCTTCCTTAGCCGAGTGGTTAGAGTCCGCAACTACAAAGCAAAGCCATGCTGAAGGTGTCTGAGTTCGATTCCCGGTCGATCCAGGATCTTTTCGTAATTGGAATATCCTTCACTTCCATGGGCAGTATCATCGTACCTGCCACACTAAGCTAAGAAGCAGGCTCTGTCCCAGTGAGGACGTTATGCCAAGAAGAAGAAGAAGAAGAATTGTCAATACGGCCAATTGAAATTTACGGTGGCGATGACGATTGACGATGTCTATGACTGGGGCACTTCTACGAACGGAGAGCTCCTCAGTGTTCCTAAATTCACAAACAACGCAGTAAATCACATGGTGTAGTTGACGTCATGCAGTCGTGTCTGGTGAACAACCCCACTGATTTTTTAAAGTATTTTACTTTGAAATACGAAATTCTGAAAAAGCTTCCAAAGCAAATGACAGATTCGCCCTAAAACCATAACGTAATTGAATACTCACAATCACAGCACCTATCATCTATCATCTGCAAAAAGCTACTGCACCACTGTTGTTAGAGTCTCACCCAGAATTGATCGAAGTTGTGTCCATAGTAGTCCTACGTCAACCCCGCGGTAATGTAACATACATTACCCACCCCAATTTTTTTAATTGAAAGGTCTGCCTTCCGGATGTTCTTCCATAACAACTTTGCCGAAAACTCGAGCTTCCTATCTCATGTGGATCACAAAAAGGACTTGCTTAAAATGCACAATTTGACATGCTTACTAGCACCACCTAGCGTTTGCTTCCGGATGTCCATGTGATTTACGCGGTGAGTCACTTTACTCGATTCGAGAATTGTCGCCTCGCTATACGAGACCAACAAATCGCACTCGTAGAATCAGCCAAATTGTTTGAAGTGTTCTGCAAACTTCCTAGATAAAGAGAAGAAGCATTTTATGAGAATCTTTTATGATAGTGTCTGAAAACTATGCTTAGCATATCAATGGTTGCTATTCCGTGATTGATCGAATACAGTGTATATGCAAAACGAATCAACTAGAAGGTCGGCTGGGATTGACCATCATCTTCTTCAGTGTGCATAATTTAGTGCCTCCATTTATACAGGGTCAAAAACGGTGCCGACCACGTCTTTGCAGTCAGGTGGGATTGGGGGAAGGAATGTTAGTGTGCAACCTTTGCTATTTGGACTCCGTGTTTACCTCTGCATCTCCACAAAGGTTACTGCGAGAGAAGTTTGTTAACACTTCAGTCGTCGCGCTGTTGTATTTTGCACAACACTGTTGAAAAAATCTCGCTTTTCGTTCACAATATCAGCGTGGTTGTTCTGACGGTGGCAAACCGCGCGACGACTGGAAGGTTAATGAAGAGGATCGTTGCTTCACAGGATTTTTTTTGATAATCGATTAGACTATGATTAACAATTAATTGAGAACTTTTAACATGCTAATAAATATAATATTTTCATTGATATGAAAAATTTACAATTAGAAGAGAATAATGTCGACACTGACGAACCATTAAAAAAATGGACAAATAGATAAACTCAACATTCTTACAGCTGGCAGGACGAAAACATGTGTTATTATATTTTACTCATACGAAAAGAAAAACAAAACTCGATTGGCTGGACCATCACAGATTACTTTAACGTCGACACTTACAGTGGTGAACCATTTAAAGTTTGTTGAAAAATCATATTTACGTTCCACCGTTGTAACGATTAAATATGCAGTCATACATTAAAAACGTAAAATTCTTACAGATTTTAAATGAAAGCATGAAACGAGCTCACCAATTGATCCTTTATCCTTGACTGAGCAGCCATAATCCACTTTCAGCTTCACTTAACGTATACTGACAGAAAGAAATCACTCTGGAGTCGCAAGAAAAATAACATTTTTGCTTTTCATGCAAAAATTCGCTCTGATGACACAAAAAAAACACGATTGCTTTGGACTTCCACGAAGCACTCCGCACTGCCCTGCAAATTGCGGAAGTGAGAAATTGAGTGGCATTCTAAGCGAAATTCAATAATAAACTCTAGTAAGAGCTCGAAGAACCTAGCTAATAAAAACAATTTTGCAGAAGACACTCTTTTTGTAAGTTCCGCTCTAATTCTCCAAATGCATCTATCCTCGTCAATCTGTGCATTGATACTACAAAGTTAGGACATTTGGTTTGATTCATGACAATACCTACCTTCAAATTGGAAACGGTAAACGCTGGCATTCGCTTCATACTGAAACGCTCATGTTCCCAAGCAAGCAACGTATCCGCCAGGTTGATTTTTTTGTGTACCCCTTCAACAGTTATGTTTCCATACCGCTGTGCAACAGCCTTCAGCGTTTTGTAGAAACTGTTCATTGGTGTGCCCTCTTTGGGTGGTTTCGAAACATGCATGAAAATGTTATCATTGGCCAAGGCTTTGCTGATGGAGTCCAAGCAAATGACGAATTCCGCCTGCTGAATCTGTACGTTTTCGTCCAGATTGGAGTCGAGCCATTTCTTCATGCCCTGGAAGTTCAACAGACTGCCCGACTCGGACACCAGGAACATCAACCGATATTTCGGGATGCTGGCATGTAGCTTGCTGAACAACTCGACCAGTGTGAGCAACACGGTCACATCGACATTCTTTAGGGGACCGTTTATCAAACCGAAAGTGTCCAGATGGGCCGTAAGGATGATTAGAGGTAGTTTACTTTCGCCATCGCTGGTTTTGATGGCATGTTTCGTTGGGGTGAGTTCACCCTGTATGATTGGTATTTTGGATTGCTTGATCGCGGTGTGACCAGTGCCGGATACGACAATCTGGTAACCGTTGGCCGAGATTGATCCCATGATTTCACTGATGGCCGATTCGCGCTCTTGGGAAGACTTTTTCTGATTTGCACTGGTCGTTTTGGTAACGTCGTTGATTATCTCGTTCATTTTGGGATTGTACCGCGAGAAGTACACCGGAATGGAGATCTCCTGCAGCATCATGGCTTGTTCGAGCATGTGGATGTGCTAAAAGAAGAACAAGAAGGTGACGAAGTAAAATCTTGTTAGTTTCATTTCATGTTTGCACAGTTCACTAATCGGATTAGATAATTATAGACCGACACCGCTTCACAGTGGCGCATTTTTATTCAAAGGTCGGACAAAATCTCAAAGGTGTCCCAAATCGACAGGAAAGTCAATCAGCAATGACCTTTAAAAAAGTCAAATTGAAAATTCGTTTTTCTAGTGGAGTTAACTCAGATTGGGGTTTTTATCCAATAAGGCTGTTATTACATGAAATTTGGTTGCAATACAATTTTTTTTACAGAAGCTTAAACCTGAGAGAGACTCGCGAAGAGGAAAAATATCAACGTCATATGCAGCCCAGATTCCCCTCTCACGAAACGTCAAATGCAGCCCACCGTTTTTATGGCTGAAAAAGTGAAAAGTATTGTGTTCAAAGTAAATTGTTATTGAAAACCTCAGTCAGCGGAGCAGTTTTTTCCAAAGTTGCTGATAAATCTAAGCAGAAGATTAATTATTTCAAATGTCTGCTACGTTGGCTGGCATGAAATTTCACTCAAACGGCTATTTATGATTCGATGTGATGCAAACTCAATCATTTTTTGCTGAGAGGTTCATGTGAGGATTTGAACAGCTTGCGCATGATTGGTATAAACACAAAGTGGAATAAGAAAAAAACTCAGCAATCACAGAAAAAGAAGACCGTCTTCGCGAGTCTCGTCTCAGGCTTTAACCAAAAAAAAAAAGGTAACGAGATACAGATTTGAATGATGAACCAGTTAAGTTATAATGAAAATTGGAAATTAAATTTTCACCTCTCGAGGCAAAGAAGGGTAAGCAAAATTAGCATGTACTCAACATAAAGTTTTGAGGGTTTGTCCGGCAATGCGCCACTGTGCGCTCCTTGAAGCTAAATGTGGTAAGTAAGAATGCAAACTTCGTAAAGACGAACCAACCTGTTTCTCTTCCAGGCTAAGGGAGGCAAAATCCTCCGGCAGAAGAATAACCAATCCGCCAGCTTTGGCACGGATTTCCCGGAACTGGTCGATGGTCATGTCCTGGAAGCGGGTGACAACGCAGTGTCGGGAAGTTTGCCAGGTGTACAATGATTTGGCCTCCAGATTCAAGGTGGAAGCACGGCAACCTGTAAACGAAACGAAAATAATACAATCAGAAAATATTATCGTAATCCCTAATCTAATTAACGGTACCGGTGTGCCTAGGCCAGGCTTGCCCAACCTTTTTGAATCGCTGGCCCAATATCAGAAATAAAATTGTGCGAATGTGCGGGCCAACATTTTTTAGTTAATGACTTTCAACATTGTCAAAAAATCGTTCAGATCAGTCATTAAAAAAACGTTTGGAAAAATTGAAGAATAGTTAAATGATTCTAAATATTATGGTCAGACATCTGTGGAAATGCTTCCTAGGAATTTGTTATTTAAAGTCTTATCCAAAATTTTATGAGAATTACATACTCATTATTACACTAGAATCTTACAGAATGCTTTCGAAAATCTAGCTTTGGATTTTTTTAAGAATGATGTCTTGAATTGAATTGAAATCTTACTCAGAGCTTGGTTAGAAATTGTCAAAATATTTTTTTTATAATATCATCTCAAAATTCGGCCCAATGTTCGCTGAGAATCATGCTCTGGATTCTGTGAGAATCTAGCTCAAGATTTTTCTAGAATTCTGTAGGAATTGTTCTTACGATTCCGTCTGTAAGAAATAACAGTACATATATAGATAGACATGCAGTCTACTTTTGATTGCTGAAATAAATAAATAAAAAATCTTGCACAAGAATTTTTAAATACTGTTATGTAATCTTTTTCAATGATTCAAGGTCAGACAGCAAAATAATAGTGACTTTAGTCACTGAACAACCGAACAACCGAAAAAGTGACTTCCTAACTTCAAAGTCCGAAATAAAAGTTCAGAAACGAAAACATGGTCTTTATAAACAATAACAATAAACACGTTATGTAAAATTAAAATTCAAGCTACAAAGCTAGGCATATGCAAATACTTTAAATCTCGAATTACTGTCAGTAGGGGAAATCTCCTTAATATTCAAAATTCATCATCTCTGAAAAAAGAAATAATGATAAAATTCTTTAGCATTAACGGTAAACTTAATCATCAGAATTCATTAAAGCTGTGTAATATGCCAGATTTGCGGAACGAATTCCTGGAAAAAGTGCTTGTTGCACACAATGACAAATATTTGGCGTGGATTGATACAGAGCAAATTTCGCCAATATTGAAACCGCTTTGAGTCTGTTGGTTTATGCCTTGTCAAATATTTGCACATTTGGCAAAGCGTGTACTGATAGCTTAAGAATTGATTTGAAATCCAACTCTCCAACAACTCCAACTCACTCACAAGGTAGCTTCGAAGCTTTATCGATTTTCGATGAACTCGAAAAAAAAAAAACTAAATCAGATGGTTATTGTGCGATACTAATTAGTGAATGATGTAGATTTATTACAACAAGCTGGATATTAATCACAATCGTATCACTAATGACTGATAAATAACGCTTTTTTAACTGATTTCGAAACAATTAGCACATAAGCCAAAGTGTGTTTTAGGTTTCAAAGCGCGTTTTTAGAAGAACAATAGTCGTTTGAAATCGTAGCCTAGGGTGGGCTTAATCCGCGAGAGATGCCTGGCGAATTTGTTAAATTTGGTTGTTAAATTTTCTAAATTTCTTCTAAATTATTATTGGCATAAATCCTGAAGAAATTTCTGGACAAGTTTGATATTTTTTGTTGAAATTTCAGAGAAGTTTTGGGCTGCTTTCTTGGAAGACTTTTGTTGAGCTTCCTTCAAAAGGTAGGTTAGAGATCCCTTCAGGCTATTCCTCGTTTATTTCTCCAGAAATTCATCTGAAGGAACTAAAGGCTGAGAAATATATCTAGAAAAATATAAATAAATGGAAAACCGAATTTATTATTTGGCAAAATGCCATTTGAAATATGTATAATACACTTGCATCATTTTTGATACACACAAAATGATCAATTTTAAAGGGTTAGATCTGATTTATTTATGTATCGATTTGAATGAAATTTTCACAGTTCTTCAGAGATAACTTAGTTTTAAACATTTATTTTTGAATGATTTTTCCATTAACGAATTCAAAAGCAATAACGGTTTGATTAAAGTGAATTTTACGACATTTCTTCATAATTGACACAGCTTTAAAGAACTAACGAATAGCTTCATAGTATCTTCAACAAAGTTGTAAGTCTAGACGATATGAACAAGTGTGCTTATTTTTTTTTAATAATGAAAGCAGATCGAATTTCAAATGTACATTTCTTCATGGATTTTCATAAGACAGAATGTTCTAAACAATTGGTCTTTTCATAAATGTTCTTGAAGATAGACGTGACATTATTCGTCGTTAGAACTATTTGCCCTATCACAATTTGCCAGTATTACGGAGTAATAACTGGAATTGAAATTTTATTAGTCAACGATACCCCGTTGAAATACATTTGGTATTACTTTCGTCAGGTCAAAGAAAAACTAATCGATAGATACATTATACATAGGATACAAAAACAACAGAAAAATCTACTACTTGTACAAACAATACTAATTAACGATAACAATGAGGCTATTCAGAATCATTGAAAAATGATGATGAAAAAATTCCATTAAATCAAATCTTGGGGAAACGTAACGTAGCTATAGGTAGCTAACAATAATTCTATGCAATGAATGCACCATAACATGAATTAGATTGTTTCTAATAAGAAAATATTAGATTCCAATTGAAATGGTGTTGAAATCCACACATTGTCACACAGAAGCTTCTTTTCGCTTCGAAACATATAACAAATGTGTTTATAGGCCGTCATTCAGATATTTTTCCTTGATTTCGAAGCATTTTCTTTTCGAACTTAAGATTTATTTCTCTGCGTTTGTTCATGACGATACTCACGGTTTTTTTTTTAACTCCAAAAATAGTGATAAGAAAATTCAATGTTTCATAAGTACTTTCTAAATTTGAATAATTATGAAGCATTCATAAAAACCAATAAATTTCGAACTCCGAAGAATCGAATATATACGTATGGGCGGTGTTCAGACAGACTGAACCAAGTGTTTTTTTTTTTTAATAATTTCAGGAAAACGTAACCCAAGCGTTCGGAGTTACAAATATTGGCATTTACTGTAATAATAGAGCTTATCTGATTGATGAAACATCTGTATCAAAACAGAGTCGAAAAAATCAGAATTGACAGAGTCCTTAACTTATCTTTGAAAGGCCAAAATAACTTCTAGTCCGATCTGTCGGAAATATTAGCTATAAAATCGAATTAAGAATGCAAAATTGCTATGTATTAATTAATATATTATTAACCCTTCGTGGGCTACCCAACATGAAACCGCGAGCCGTACGTTGGGAAGCCCTGGCCTAGGGCCTTCGTCAATCTAAAGACAAAACTGGTTGAAACTGCCTCCCAGCATAACCTCTCAACGATATCCAATTGATGGACGTTTCATCACATAAAACTGTACTCCCGTGGGCTCAAAAGCCCCGCACCTACCGTAGGGCGTTCCGTGAACATCGAACTGGGACATTCGCTGGACGCCAAACTCGCTGGCGGCCAGGACCGGGTTGGACGAGCAGATTATCAAAATCGGTAATGTGATTAGCAGATAGTAGGGCAGTCCACCGCGAAATATATCGGCGAAGTGATCGGCATCTTCGAACATCTTCACTAGCACTAGTTGCTGCTGCTCTGCGGACCAAGTTTCAGTCTACACACGAACTCGCGGAACGTGCACACTCACGGGACTAGTCGGAAGCGATTGAATTCACTGCACTTTGGTGTTATTCGGGACCGAATAAATTAGAAAATCTCCGACATTGGTAAAAGACACGGGAGTACGGTAATGAGTGTAATGAAGTGACAGACTGACTGATTGCGCTGTCGCTGACGTCTGACGCTGGACAGTGGGCCGCTCAACAATTTTGATCACAAAAAAGGTAAAATGAGCAGGGCTCTGAGGCAGGCCCATGACAACCATATATCGATACACAGTGTTCTTCGTAGCCATCAGGATGTCCCTGGGCGATAAATGAATATCGCCCCACTGTCAGTTGTGACAACTGTGAAAATAAAGAATATTGCTTTGTTTAATTGTTTGTTATGGTTTGATTATCAATTTTTGATATTGTTAAATCAACTAATAAAGTGCCAAAAAGTTGAAGCACATTCAACATTTCGATGGTTTTGGAAGGAGAGCAAACATTAAAAGGCATCCTGCAAGCCTCCAAGCAAGCAATCAGTGATTTCTCGCGTAACTTTTCAAAACGTCCTAAGTAACAAATGTAAACAAATCGAGATTATCATTGCAAATCATTTGCGTTGCACCACTTAGCAGCACACTAGAACACTCGTTCTGATATATTAACAACAAATTAATCTATTCAAAGCTTAACAAAATGACCAATGTTCAAAACTGCATCGCTTTTAATCAATTGTTACATTGGACCTTTGATCAGAGAACCAACCACATGTCCTATGTAACATTTATGAATAACCACGATTCTAATGTTACATTGGACATTCCTGAATAAAGCTTTGGAATGGAGTTTAAAAGGTAGAATGATTTGTAGAAGCGTGTCTGAGACACTACTTAGATGCCATAATAACTGCTTCTCAATCATTTCAGTCGATATTTCAGAGTCGCACTGCCTCGCAAAATTGAAAACGCTCAAGTGACAAAAAGAGAATGAGTTACACAAAACTGTATTTTGGTCTTTTTGCCAAACCATGTTTTACCGTTTCGCTGGATTGGATCAGCTGCAACATCTCTTTTCATATTATTAGCGCATTGCGTGCATATAGGGGAATGATAT
The DNA here is from genome assembly GCF_002204515.2 of Aedes aegypti. Lineage (NCBI taxonomy): Eukaryota > Metazoa > Arthropoda > Insecta > Diptera > Culicidae > Aedes > Aedes aegypti. The sequence continues at coordinate 95,215 of NW_018734480.1, forward strand.
TGAGCACAAGATTGAGGCATCATGATGTCACTGTATCAATCTGATTCAGATGCATGGTCGATCAAGCATATAAATATGCTTCCCGGCAGCAACACGAGCAACGTACATGCGCGACTTGCTCACACATATTTGCAGAGCGATCAATCACCGAAGAGAGGAGAAGCTGTATGTATTTGTTAGACGTGGGCTCCTTTCTCGAGTTCCTACAACAAGATGGACGGGCAATTTCTTGTTTCAACCGACGGCTGGTGCTGATTGCAACACAGCCGTCACCACCACCACGTCATGCAGTGGGAAACTCTCACATGATCATGTGGGCGAAACCGTCATAAAAACGGGGGGAAAATTGAGGGAGAATCAGTGAGAGAGCAAATGTCCTACATACAGCTCAACGTTTCCCCTCCTTCTGTTGTTACATAGGACACATAGACGGATGGGAAGAAGTGACGCCGTGGGAATGAATGAATAAAAAAAGCACAGCTGGTGGTCTCCGATTAGCACACCGCAACAAAATATCGATTATCAGCGTATTGAGTGCATGTAGGGAAATGATATTCAGCCATCATGATCTTATTGTATCAATCCGATTCAGATCCATGGTCGATGAAGCATATTACATATGCTTCACGGCAGCAATACGAGCAACGTGCATGCGCGACTTGCGCACATATATTTGCAGAGCAATCATTCGCCGAAGAGCGGAGAAGAAGCTGTATGTATTTGTTTGGCATTGCGTTTCCTACAACACAATCGACGGCGCCGTCATCGTCATCATTTCCCACCGCTATTTCTTGTTTGCGCCGACGGCTGGTTGCCGAATGCAACACAGTCGTCACCACCCGTCGTGCAGTGGGTAACTCACACACGAACAAGTGTGGGCCGAAACCCAGCATTGAAACGGGGGGAATATTGAGAGAGAAACAGTGAGAAAGCAAAAAGGTCCCAGATACAGCTCAACGTTTCCCCTCCTTCTGTTGTTACATTGGACACATAGACGGGGGGAAAAAGTGACGGCGTGGCATTGAATGAATCAAATTGTTGTTGTTCGTGAGAGACTTTAACCCGAAGGTCATTTCGTCTCTTCTTGCAAATGAATAAAAAACAAAGCACAGCTGATGCCTGCGATTATCACACCGCCAACAAAAATGAGCAGTTCAACTTGAATGTTGAAGCAGTTCAACGCACGTGGATACAAAATGAAATAAAAACATGATTCTTGTCGATGCTCAAATCAAAATATCCGATGTTACTATAACTGAAACAAAATGACAGAATATGAATGTCCAATGTAAACAATTGTTAAAACAGAACGACCTATGTGATTTATCCTATGTACATATTTTTGGTCAAAAGTCCTATCTGATGTTTTTATAGATTTCAGTGTAATTTCCAAATAAATTGACAAATTTCATTTCATACGTTGAACTCTATTACATGCTTCCCTCTACAAGCAACACAGTGGGGGAAAAAATTGTTTCATTTTGATACAGTTTCAAAATATATTTTCACACCTTCAAGCTCGATTTACTCGAAATGTTGCGAATTGTTAGATAGGCCGTTTTGAAAAGTCTACGCGAGATTTGATTGCGACACTTGCTCGAGTATGGATCATAAACATAGTGATCCTTTATAGAGAGATAAGCGGAAGAAAACTGGAATGATTTGGCAACAGACCAGCAGTGCTGATTTTGCTCGGCGTCGAGAATAATATTGTAACACAGACATGACTTCCTCATTGCTAAAAGTGTATTTTGTTTCGTTATAGATCTTTGAGCAACATATCCAAACTAATAAACAGCCAAAAAAATAAACAACTAAAAATCGCATTGACAAAAATTTGAAAAAGAAAAATATTTCATTATTTTCCTTCATGCAAAATTACTTTGACCGAAATAATTTCAAGCGGATTACACTACTCCTCAAGAAAAGTTCAAAACAAACATAACGCTGTTCGTTTGGCTCACACTTTGACAGCTCTCGCTGCTCGATTGGCTCACACTTTGACAGAAATGTCAGCTTCCGCGAATCTCTCTTATGAAGGATTACTATGCGCTATGTAGCACACCAGATCCACTGTCCAGCGCAATATGCCCGACGTTAGGTTCGACGTATATGGGCTCATTCACAAATTTCATAACGCTGAAGGGGGTGGGTGGGTATCCTCGTTTTGTTACGGCTCATAAAAAAATTGTAAAATGTTCATACAAAAAGCGTAACGAGGGGGTGGTGGGTGTCGGTAATGGCCATTTTTAGCGTTATGAAATTTATGAATGAACCCTATATATATATACTGCTTCGCGACTAAAAACGGGTGAACCAACGTGCGAAGCTCGTTTTTAACAACTTCGCCA